>NC_041390.1:151180120-151186554 GCF_002162155.2 Triticum dicoccoides
CGCCTGGATCATCGCCCCGCCGCCCCGGAAGCCCAACGCCGGCGCCGCCACCTCGCCGCCCTTCGACGTCGGCCGCCTTGGTTGCCGTCGCCGGCTGCCGCCGCCTCGCCCGACGCGCCGGCGCCGCGCCCAACCTCCGCGCCGTCTGGCCTCCCCTCGTCGCCGGCAACCTCCTCACCGGACCACCTCGACTCCGGACGGCCCCTCCTCTCCGGCGAGGACGGCGTTGAACCTCGATCCGCATGCCCCCGATCCAGATCTGAAAATATTAGGGTTGACCCCGTTTTTTCCCCTAAGTCCCTAATTTTTTTCTCATGTTCATAGCCTCGTAACTTTGCATCCGTAGCTCCGTTTTTGGCATATAGCATATCAAAATGTTCATCTTAGAGAGTACGTCATTTCGTTCCATTGCATCATTTTCATTTGAGTTCATCTTGATGCCCGAAATGCTATTAGAAGAGAGCTACTTGAGATATTTGTCAGATCTGCTGCTCCATTTTGACATTTGTCATTTTTGCCATGATTAATGTGTGCATGATATGCCCATGAGCTCTAGATATGTTTTGTTAAGGGTTTTGTCATCTTTCCAGAGGTGTAACCCATGTATTTTTGTGATGTGTGTGGTGACTAGCACAAACTTGCAAAGTGGTGCACTTGGTAATTCTGATTTCAGGGACTTAGCATTTCCACTAAGTCCTTGACCTGTTTATCTCATTTGGCCATATGTTCATGTTGTTTCCTAGAGATCCGTGCCTCTTTTGAGGATGATCAGTAAGGATGTTTTGTTTATCTTGTAGTGCTCTATCCATCCATGTCTTTGTTTGCAATTATGGAGCACCCTAGCTTGAGTCAATCGAGCTCTACTTTTGCTACTTTGTGAATCTGGGCAGATTGTCAACTTGTTTGCAATTTTGACGATGATGTTGTAGTTGACCCGTGCATGCTATGCTATTGTTCTTGCCATTTCTAGCTTGAATTTTGTGTATTCTTGATGGGTGTAAGCTTAGATTATCATGACTTGCTCCGTAGTGAGTGCATCGAGCTCGTAAACATGCCTACTTGAGTTATGTTCCAACATGTGCCAGTTTTCACAAAGTCTGAAAACTGATTATGTTTTTGCTATGTTCACATGCTTGCAATTGTATTTTCTGATCCCTTTTGGCTCAAGGTCACTAAGGGACTTTTGTTAAGCTCTTTGAGTAGCTCCATGCCATGATTTACTTTGCCATGTTCAGGTCCTGTAGCTTGTAGTTTTGATGCTCCGAAGAGTGCTATCTGATCTGAAATTCCAGACAAGTGTTAATTTCACTAAGTCTGAAATCTGTTTGTCATATGCATTTTTGCCATGCTTGTTTGAACCTGTTAATGGATGAATTGGCCGTAGCTCAGTGCTAGACTTTTGTTAAGCATCATGAATGCATCCCTGCCATGTATTTTATGCCATGTTTGGGTGCTGTAGCATGTTCATCTCGTTGCATTTAGATGGCTACTTGCTGTAAATCGCAGACCGGTGTCATATTTGAATCGCTTGCCATTTCCAAACCGTAACTCTGATTCCGACGTTCTTTATATCATTTTGAAGCGATTTCATCTCATCTTTCCAGTGGCACACTTGGATTCCCAAGTTGAGTCCAGGTTCATGCATCCCTTGTCAAATCTTGCATATGCATCCCGCATCGCATCCCGCATAGCATACCATCCTTGCATCATATTGTTTGATCCTTGCACGTGGTTGATTGTATCCTTGTTGCTTGTTTGTCTTGTTTGGGTAGAGCCGGGAGACGAGTTCGCTAATGAGGAGCCCATTGAGTTTGCTTTCGAGGATCCAGTCAACTCTAACAACTTTGCAGGCAAGATGATCATACCTTCGAAATCACTACCATCTTTGCTATGCTAGTTTGCTCGCTCTTTTGCTATGCCAATGCTACGATGCCTACCACTTGCTTTAAAGCCTCCCAAATTGCCATGTCAAACCTCTAACCCACCATGTCCTAGCAAACCGTTGATTGGCTATGTTACCGCTTTGCTCAGCCCCTCTTATAGCGTTGCTAGTTGCAGGTGAAGATTGGAGGCCGTTCCTTGTTGGAACATTATTTTACTTGTTGGGATATCATAATATTGCCATGTTATCTTAATGCATCTATATACTTGGTAAAGGGTGGAAGGCTCGGCCTCTCGCCTAGTGTTTTGTTCCGCTCTTGCCGCCCTAGTTTCTGTCATATCGGTGTTATGTTCCCGGATTTTGCGTTCCTTACGCGGTTGGGTTATGATGGGAACCCCTTGATAGTTCGCCTTGATTAAAGCTTTTCCAGCAATGCCCAACCTTGGTTTTACCATTTGCCACCTAGCCTCTTTTTCCCTTGGGTTTCTGGAGCCCGAGGGTCATCTTATTTTAAACCCCCCCGGGCCAGTGCTCCTATGAGTGTTGGTCCACCTGTCAGCTGCTGGTGGCCACCAGGGGCAACTCTGGGCTGGCCTAGCCGTACCTAGGACAATCTGAGTGTGCCCTGAGAAAGAGATATGTGCATCTCCTATCGGGATTTGTCGTCACAATCGGGCGGTGTTGCTAGTCTTGTTTTAGCCTGTCTAAGTGTCTTGAAGAACCGAGATACCGAGTCTGATCGGAACGTCTTGGGAGGAGGTCTATTCCTTCGTTGACCATGAGAGCTTGTCATGGGCTAAGTTGGGACTCCCCTGCAGGGATTTAAACTTTCGAAAGCCGTGCCCGCGGTTATGGGCAGATGGGAATTTGTTAATGTCCGGTTGTAGATAACTTGAACCTTAACTTAACTAAAATGAATCAACTGAGTGTGTTACCATGATGGCCTCTTCTCGGCGGAGTCCGGGAAGCGGACACGGTGTTGGAGTAATGCTTGCGCAGGTTGTCCTCTAGTTTCTCGCTCGCGCTTTGCATCCTCTTCTCGCTCTCTTTTGCGAATAAGTTAGCCACCATATTTTGCTAGTCGCTTGTTGCAGCTCCACATATATTTACCTTGCCTTACCTATAAGCTTAAATAGTCTTGATCGCGAGGGTGCGAGATTGCTGAGTCCCTGTGGCTCACAGATTACTATTACACCAGATGCAGGGCCCGATGATTACGCTCCAGGAGACGCGTTTGAACTCAAGTGGGAGTTCGACGAAGACTCTCAATGTTACTATGTTTCCTTTCCTGATGATCAGTAGTGGTGCCCAATTGGGGTGATCGGGACCGTGTCGCTTGTTGGGTTATCTTTTATTTTGGCGCCGTAGTCGGGCCATGAGTGTTTGGATGATGTAATGTTATTTATGTACTTGATTGACGTGGCGAGTGTAAGCCAATTATGTTATCTCCCCTTTTATTATCTATATTACATGGGATGTTGTGAAGATTGCCTAACTTGCGACATATGGCTTCAATGCGATTATGCCTCTAAGTCGTGCCTCGACACGTGGGAGATATAGTCGCATCGAGGGTGTTACACCCAAACAAGTGTACATCATGAAAAAGACACTAAGCTCAAATTATAACTTGAAAAAAGGAGATATACTTTGAACACTGGAGAATGGTGATGCCCTCATTTAACCCAATAGCAGTTCGAGACAATAAAAAGTTCGAAACAATGATATATACAACATTCAAACACTGACTAGTGACTACTACTGACATAAACAACAAGATATGATAGCTCATAAGAAGTATTGCTACACCACCAAAATGCACCCATCTACAGCGCTCGGACTCTCGTGATCCAGACGAGAATGACATTCTAAATAGAGGCAACTATTACATAGTAAGAGTGACATAGATGAGGATGACCAAATGACAAGGAATATGTATAACAAAAGAGAGAACTACCCATCCAGAACAAGCAGCAAAGACAACAAGTCATTCGAAGAGGGATGATCCAACACCATCATGATTTGCAGCCCCAGTTCAGCCACCAGTGACCCGGAGACACCAGTACTCCACCCTTTTGACGCAACAGCCCAATTACCTATCAACCTGAAGGCTTGAACCACATCACTGCCTGTCGTACTCGACACATCCAAGGATTAAAGTTAATCCAGAGGCCTTTGTCATGCTCATCTTTTGTTGGCTGCAGGCTGTATCATTGACAATCAGGGGAGTTTGCTCCCGAACTCCTAGGGCTCGCTATGTAGACATGGTTTTCCATAGCAAACAGAGCCTTTCTGCCATCAAGGTCCTTGCCAACGGTGATCTTCTGGTCACCTAGTTAATCGGATAATTGAGTCCGAGAAATAGAGAGTGTGAACCAAGGCTATTTACCCGCCTCCAACTCAAAAATCCTGAAGGCCCCAACAAGCTGGTATCCTACTCATAGACATAACAACCACTATCCACATACTCATGTATTTCATGGTGCTTGCATACAGTGGGGTTTTTGCAATATAACTTTTCTGGCTCATGTGTCCGAATGATCATCAGTCTTTTGCCATCGTCTGATCGAGCGAGGAACCAATTGTGCTTCCCTGTTTTTGGCAAAGGTGGTGTGATTACAAAGGGCAGTAACTGTAGGCACATTGCATCATATAAAAAATGACAGGCATTGTTAATGTAAGATCAGCATTGTTCAGAGTATGAGTAGGATAATGCCAGAAATAACATTGATATGTCTTGGAACTGGGAGGAAAATACAGGGAAATGTATATTGGGTTCAAAAATATAGAAGTGCCATGCATGCTAATACTCATGTTATCTCACAATCGATTCTTCATAGGAAACTACCATGTCATGCATGTTATGTAATCATGTTCTGTCCTCACAAACAAATTCTTCAACGAAACTAACAGACCATGCATTGTTATATACTCATGTTCTGTGGGCAAATTTTTTGTGAGCATATTATTCTAGCCATTGATTGCTGAAGGGCGAACATAGGTATGTACACATGGTAAGCATTACAGGATTTCACTACTTCCAAATATAGAGTTCTCCATATGCACATTTACTTCCCTAATGTATGGTTAGATGAAACCTACAGTGTGATGCATGTTTCTACATTAACATCAGACGGAAATTACTTACACGCGCCATCCCAGCAATACGTGGTGCCATCTGCTTTGTCGATCGTGTAGATGATAACATTGTGTTCAATAACATCACATAAGTGTGTATAAGCTTTGACGACGATCCACTGCATGTTGAGCTGTCTCCAGCTAAAGAAGGCACCGGCGGAGCTAAAGAAGGCACCGGCGGAAAGATAGGCGAGTCCCTTGTCAAACAAGGCAATTAGCTTGAAGTATGCGTAATCCGCATGTCGTGTGGGCACTTGGCAGATTATAATCTTCTGCAAAATAAGGTGCGTCCAACCGACAACGTAATCTAGATGACTTGGACCGCGACGGTAAAACTCTATATCATCCAACGGAGGAAGGATAATCTCATGGGAGGTCTGGAAGTTCACGAGCACCAACTTTTTCCCATCTTCTCTGATGACAGCCATCCAGTGGGAGTTCATGCCGACCCAGTACATACATGTAAGAAGTTTCGAGTGATGGTGATCGGATCGAAGTCGAGGGAAATGATGTACGGCGGCCCACTACATACCTGCAAAGAAGAATTGCCTAATGGAGGTCGGATTCAAGTCGAGGGGCATCATGTACGCCTCCGTATCATGGTGAGTAAACCTCGCAGGACCAGATAGCAGCAAGTAGGGTGTCTTGAAAAGCTTAGGCCTCGCTTCGACGATGGCCACGTGCATGCCCCTCGAGCATGCAACCAGTCGTAGGGCGCTTAACATATCCATACACGAGCAACAGAGGTTGAGGATGTCACTAGGGAGATTGCTCCAATCACGGCTCATATGGATGCTGTGCGGTTCGCGTTCGACCATGGTGGAGTTTGGAAGGTGGGGTTTTGGGGGGCTTGATTTACGGGGGAGAAGGCTCTCGGTGTTGGAGCGGCTAGCGAGGGAATATTGGTAGTAGGGGAGGCGAGCGAGGCGAGGGTACGCAGGGGCACAGTGAGATGATGAAGAGTGACCTCAGGATCTCCAGCAAGACGGAGATGGAGATGTAGTGGTGCTAGGGGAGAGGGACACGAGGCGAGGCATGCTATATAGCGGCGGTGATAGTGATTGCACAGTGCACAAGGTGAGGCTGATTTTGGTAACCCGGACACGCCGCGTGGACTGCTGTAACCTCGGGCGCAGGGTATTGTCACTTCACCGTGAGGACCGGATGAATAATAGTATTTTGACCATCAAGTGTACCACTACTACTACCACCACCACTACTACTACTATGACTACGACTACTACTACGACTACGACTACTACTACTACTACTACTACTACTACTACTACTACTACTACTACTACTACTACTACTACTACTACTACTACTACTACTACTACTACTACTACTACTACTACTACTACTACTATTGCTACTACTACTACTACTACTGCTGCTGCTATTGCTACTACTGCTG
>NC_041390.1:151186848-151198599 GCF_002162155.2 Triticum dicoccoides
ACTACTACTGCTACTACTGCTGCTGCTACTACTGTTGCTACTACTGCTGCTGCTACTGCTACTACTGCTGCTGCTACTGCTACTGCTACTGCTACTGCTACTGCTGCTGCTGCTCCTACTGCTGCTACTGCTGCTACTGCTGCTACTGCTACTACTACTACTGCTGCTGCTGCTGCTAGCATGAACATGAGTAGTACTCCCGTGCTAGCATGCCTCTGGGTTCACTTGACTATAAGGAACAATTTTTCCGCCTAGCTTTCTCTACTACTCCTTCCAGTGATCGGTATGCAATGTATGTATCTGTAGACATGACAACTTGTCCATGGAAGTTCAACTACGATGACCATCACGCTTCATCCACTGCCACTCACGATTCCCACGACGCCGCTCCAACCCACGACACCACGTCCCCCGACATGCGCCTCACCCCTCTCGGCCGCACCGCCCCTCTGCCTTTGTGTGCATGACATGTGAGCCAACTGAAATGCGGTGAGCATCAAGTTTCTACCACGGCCACACGCGATTCCCACGACATCGCTCGAACCCATGACACCACACGTCCCTCGACCTGTGGCTCACCCCTCTCGGCCCCACTGCCCCTCTGCCTTCGGGAGCATTACATGTGGACCATCCACCTACCGGGTCCACATGTTATTGAATCAAAGGCAGGCGTCGTAAGGCACTGAAGCTCAGACCCGAAGGCCCCAAGAGGTAAATGTAACTCCTGTGCCAGTCCTTGTGGTGCTACCGCTGCACGAACTTGTGCCAAACTCAAGATTTGTTTCTTTACTATACATGCATGCAACGATTTAATGGACATTGTAATATCAACATGTGATGGGGAGCTCTAAATTTGAATTTGAGACTTATCGAACGAAAAAATTCAAAACAAATAAACTGGGAGAGAGGGAGTATATAAAGGAGGGGAAGAGGAGGAGGGTCGGCCACAAGGGGCGCGCCCAAGGGGGGGAATCCTACTCCTAGTAGGATTAGGTTCCCCCCTTTCCTAGTCCTAGTAGGAGAAGGAAGGAGAGGAAGAAGAGAAGGAAAGGGGGGGCTAGCCCTAGTCCAATTCGGTTTGGGCTAGGGGGCACGCACCACACCTTGGCTTGCCTCCTCTCTTCTACCATTAGGCCCATGAGGCCCAATAACTTCCGGGGGGGGGGGGGTTCTGGTAACCCCCGGTACTCTGAAACTTATCCGAAATGACCTGAACCATTCCGGTGTTTGAATGTAGCCTTCCAATATATGAATCTTTATGTCTCGACCATTTCGAGACTCCTTGTCATGTCTGTGATCTCACCCGGGACTTCGAACAACCTTCGGTAAATCAAATCACATAAACTCATAATACGAATTGTCATCGAACGATAAGCGTGCGGATCCTACGGGTTTGAGAACTATGTAGACATGACCGAGACACATATTCGGTCAATAACCAATAGCGGAACCTGGATGCTCATATTGGTTCCTACATATTCTACGAAGATCTTTATCGGTCAAACCGCACAACAACATATGTTGTTCCCATTGTCATCGGTATGTTACTTGCCCGAGATTCGATCGTGGGTATCATCATACCTAGTTCAATCTTGTTTCCGGCAAGTCTCTTTACTCGTTCTGTAATGCATCATCCCACAACAAACTCATTAGTCACATTTCTTGAAGGGCTTATAGTGATGTGCATTACCGAGACAGCCCAGAGATACCTCTCCGACAATCGGACTGACAAATCCTAATCTCGATCTATGCCAACTCAACAAATACCATCGGAGACACCTGTAGAGCGTCTTTATAATCACCCAGTTACGTTGTGACGTTTGATAGCAGACTAAGTCACTACAAAAAAAAGACACATCCATGACATTTTGGGCCGAATGAATTTTTTTCTGTCATACTTATGACACTTCTATGACGATAATTGTGACAAAACCCGGTATCATCATAGATGTGGTGGGGTCTTACTTCTATGACAAAAAATCATTACAGAAAATGGGCTTTTCATACCGGGCGAGCCGGAGACGCAGCTGCATTCCATTCTTTGGGCCGTCCATGACGGAAAAAACCGTGGTAGAAGCGAGGGTAAGGAAAATATCGGGGAGTTCCCGATTACGGTGGGTGGTCAGGGGCCGGGCGATGCGTGTTTCTCTCGTACGTACGCGCGTGTGTGTGAGGCGTTGGGCTCTAACTGAACCCGAGCGAGGTGTTGGGCTCTAACTGTAGCCCGTGGAGGGGTGGTTGAACAGGACCCCGTGGAGAGGGCTAGTTGAACAGTAGCCGGTGGAGGCTGGATGAACAGGAGCCCGTGGATGAACAGTCGTAGGTGGAGGTTGGAGGAGGTCGACGGTGGATGAACAGTAGCCCGTGGAGGCTAGAGGAGGTCGATGGTGGAGAAGAACAGTATCCAATGGAGTCTCGTTTTGCGGTACGCCACACCCCTCCCGATGTATAGGAGATGAATAGTATCCCGCTCGAACTCAAGTCCGTTTCCTCCATTTTGCAGCATGCCACACCCCTCCCGATCAACAGGACCCCGTTTCCACCGTAGGAGGTCCATTTCCTCCATTTTGCGGTACGCCGGACCCCTTGCGATGAACATGATCCCATTTCGACCGTGGCCAGTCGAACACAAGGCCGTTTCCTCCGTTCTGTGGTACGCCACGCCTCGTTTCTATCGCCTGTTCCGTCCAAGCCGGTTGGCTCCCGATGAACACGATGATGCATTTCGTTCCGGCCCAGCCGGTTGCCTTCCCATGAACACGACGACGGTGCAGCTTCGCCATTCCGACCCAGCCGTGTACACGAGCCTTGGTTGTATGTATGCGCGAGTAGGTGTTCGAGACCCCGCCCGTATGTACGCACGTGGCGATATTTTCTTTCTTGCACCCTGGACACTATACATACGTGTACATGCTATGTGTGTGCCTCTACTACGGCACGTGCGCACCTCTACTACGACACGTGCACGCCTCTACTACGACACGTGCGCGCCTCTACATCAACTAGTATGTACGTACACGTTCGCGACCAGAATAACAACGCTACGTATGCTTCGACCAGGTGGTTCCCGACTGTCAGGCACTTCCTTGCGTGCGAAGATGTAGCTAGTGGGTCCCAGCAGTCAGGATGCTTGATATGTCTCTAACGTATCTATAATTTTTGATTGCTCCATGCTATATTATCTTCTGTTTTGGACATTATTGGGATTTATTATTCCCTTTTATATCATTTTTGGGACTAACCTATTAACCGGAGGCCCAACCCAGAATTGCTATTTTTTTGCCTATTTCAGAGTTTTGCTATAAAAGAATATCAAACGGAGTCCAAACGGAACGAAACCTTCGGGAACGTGATTTTTGGAACGAACAAGATCCAGGAGACTTGGACCCTACGTCAAGCAACAAACAGGGAAGCCACGAGGTAGGGGGCGCGCCTACCCCCAGGCGCTCCCTCCACCCTCGTGGGCCCCCCTGTTGCTCCACTGACGTACTCCTTCCTCCTATATATACCTACGTACCCCCAAACGATCAGAGACGGAGCCAAAACCCTAATTCCACCGCCGTAACTTTCTGTATCCACGAGATCCCATCTTGGGGCCTGTTCTGGAGCTCCGCCAGAGGGGGCATCGATCATGGAGGGCTTCTACATCAACACCATAGCCTCTCCGATGAAGTGTGAGTAGTTTACCTCAGACCTTCAGGTCCATAGTTATTAGCTAGATGGCTTCTTCTCTCTTTTTGGATCTCAATACAAAGTTCTCCCCCTCCCTTGTGGAGATCTATTCGATGTAATATTCTTTTGCGGTGTGTTTGTTGAGACCGATGAATTGTGGGTTTATGATTAAGTTTATCTATGAACAATATTTGAATCTTCTCTGAATTCTTTTATGTATGATTGGTTATCTTTGCAAGTCTCTTCGAATTATTAGTTTGGTTTGGCCTACTAGATTGATCTTTCTTGCAATGGGAGAAGTGCTTAGCTTTGGGTTCAATCTTGTTGTGTCCTTTCCCAGTGACAGTAGGGCAGCAAGGCACGTATTGTATTGTTGTCATCGAGGATAACAAGATGTTTTTTTATCGTATTGCATGAATTTATCCCTCTACATCATGTCATCTTGCTTAAGGCGTTACTCTGTTCTTATGAACTTAATACTCTAGATGCATGCTGGATAGCGGTCGATGTGTGGAGTAATAGTAGTAGAAGCAGGCAGGAGTCGGTCTACTTGTCTTGGACGTGATTCCTATATACATGATCATACCTAGATATTCTCATAACTATGCTCAATTCTGTCAATTGCTCAATAGTAATTTGTTTACCCACCGTGAATACTTATGCTTTCGAGAGAAGCCACTAGTGAAACCTATGGCCCCCGGGTCTATCTTCTATCATATTAATCTTCCAATACTTAGTTATTTTCATTGCCTTTTATTTTACTTTGCATCTTTATCATAAAAATACCAAAAATATTATCTTATCATATCTATCAGATCTCACTCTCATAAGTGACCTTGTAGGGATTGACAACCCCTTATCGCGTTGGTTGCGAGGATTTATTTGTTTTGTGTAGGTGCGAGGGACTCGCGCGTAGCCTCCTACTGGATTGATACCTTGGTTCTCAAAAACTGAGGGAAATACTTATGCTACTTTGCTGCATCACCCTTTCCTCTTCAAGGGAAAACCAACACAAGTGCTCAAGAGGTAGCAAGAAGGATTTCTGGCGCCGTTGCCGGGGAGGTCTATGCAAAAGTCAACATACCAAGTACCCATCACAAACCCTTATCTCCCGCATTACATTATTTGCCATTTGCCTCTCATTTTCCTCTCCCCCACTTCACCCTTGCCGTTTTATTCGCCCTCTCTCTCTCTATCCTCCCTCTCTTTCTCTATTGCCTTCTTTTTGCCTTTTGCACTTTCTGCCATTATGTCTGAAATTGGGGAAATTATTGTCGACATGGACAATAATAATATCATGAAAAATTCTGGTGCTCCTGCTGAAGAACCCCCTATCTTACATACAAAAACAATTCCGTATTGGTAGTGGTAATATTATTGGAAAAGGAGTCATCCAAGATTTCTTTACTTGAGCCGGTGCTTTACCTTCTATGGGTAGTTCTATCCTTCATAGAACTAGTAGTCTTGCGGACGCTATTGCCATGCTTGTAGTTGAACTTGAAAGACAATTCATGCACATGCACCCTTGCATACAAAGGATTTTCCTAGAATTTTCTAATATTGAGCATTCTTCTGTTAAGCGTGCCGCTACTATCTTTTTGGCTCATGAGTTCAGATTCATAATAAAAGAGGCCAAAGAAATCTTTGCGCATTATAGGGTGGATGCTTTCCGTCCTCCCATAGAGGCTATCCTTTTTGATCAAGAAGAAATAATGCGCTTTCAATCTCTAGACTATGTTGCTTTCAATGAAAATCTTAGAAAAAGGGTTCATACCAATGTTTTAATTGATAGAATTTCTGAACTTAATGATGATTTGGCCATTCTAAATAATGAACTAGGATATTATCTTGAGTATAGGCTCACAAAGTTCTTTCAAAAGAATGCTTATAATGATGAATTGGTGGTGCAATACGAAGGGCCAAAGGAGGAACCTATACCTCCCAAAGTTGATCTTGGGGACTTTTTTCCCATTAAATTTAGCCCTTTTGATTACTTTTGCTTGCCTCAAAGAAAACTTGCTGCCAAACATAGAGAATATGAAATGAGTTTTAATGATCTATCTTACTATTATGGCAATACCTAGATCTATCCTTGCTTTTATGCCTAGCTAGGGGCGTTAAACGATAGCGCTTGTTGGGAGGCAACCCAATTTTATTTTTATTCCTTGATTTTTGCTCCTGTTTAGTAATAAATAATTTATCTAGCATCTGTTTTGGTTGTGTTTTTTGTGTTTAATTAGTGTTTGTGCCAAGTAGAACCGTTGGGAAGACTTGGGGAAAGTCTTGTTAATCTTGCTGTAAAAAACAGAAACTTTAGCGCTCACGAGAACTGCTGCCATTTTTATTTGCAAAGTGCTATTTAGTTAATTATTTTTTCAGATGATTAATAGATAAATTCCTCACGTCAAGCAACTTATTTAAGAATTTTTGAGGTTCCAGATCTTGCGCTAGCTATAGATTACTACAGACTGTTCTGTTTTTGACAGATTCTGTTTTTCGTGTGTTGTTTGCTTATTTTGATGAATCTATGGCTAGTAAAATAGTTTATAAACCATAGAGAAGTTGGAATACAGTAGGTTTAACACCAATATAAATAAAGAATGAGTTCATTACATTACCTCGAAGTGGTGTTTTCTTTTCTTTCGCTAATGGAGCTCACGAGATTTTCTACTTTAAGTTTTGTGTTGTGAAGTTTTCAAGTTTTGGGTAAAGATTTGATGGATTATGGAACAAGGAGTGGCAAGAGCCTCAGCTTGGGGATTACCATGGCACCCCCAAGACAATATAAGGACACCTAAAAGCCAAAGCTTGGGGATGCCCCGGAAGGCATCCCCTCTTTCATCTACTTCTATCGGTAACTTTACTTGGAGCTATATTTTTATTCACCACATGATATGTGTTTTGCTTGGAGCGTCTTGTATTATTTGAGTCTTTATTTGTTATTTTTCCACAATCATCTTTTCTGTACACACCTTTTTGAGAGAGAGGCACATGATTCAGAAATTATTAGAATACTCTATGTGCTTCACTTATATCTTTTGAGTTATATAGTGTTGCTCTAGTACTTTACTTATATCTTTTAGAGCACGGTGGTGGATTTGTTTTATAGAAACTATTGATCTCTCATGCTTAACTTAGATTATTTTGAGAGTCTTAAATAGCATGGTAATTTGCTTAAATAATCCTAATATGCTAGGTATACAAGATTAATAATAAAATTCTCTTATGAGTGTTTTGAATACTAAGAAAAGTTTGATGCTTGATGATTGTTTTGAGATATGGAGATGGTGATATTAGAGTCATGCTAGTTGAGTAGTTGTGAATTTGAGAAATACTTGTGTTAAAGTTTGTGATCCCCGTAGCATGCACGTATGGTGAACCGTTATGTGATGAAGTCGGAGCATGATTTATTTACTGATTGTCTTCCTTATGAGTGGCGGTCAGGGACGAGCGATGGTCTTTTCCTACCAATCTGTCCCCCTAGGAGCTTGCGAGTAATACTTTGCATTGATAAATTGTAGATTTTTGCAATAAGTATATGAGTTCTTTATGACCAATGTTGAGTCCATGGATTATACGCACTTTTCTTCCTTCCACCATTGCTAGCCTCTCTAATACCGCACACTTTTTGCCGGTATCATACACCTACCATATACCTTCCTAAAAAAGCCACCATACCTACCTATCATGGCATTTCCATAGCCATTCCGAGATATATTGCCATGCAAGTTACCACTATTCTGATTATTATGACACGCTCCATCATTGTCATATTGCTTTGCATGATCATGTAGTTGACATCGTATTTGTGGCGAAGCCACCGTTCATAATTCTTTCATACATGTCACTCTTGATTCATTGCATATCCCGGTACACCGCCGGAAGCATTCACATAGAGTCATATTTTGTTCTAAGTATTGAGTTGTAATTGTTGAGTTGTAAGTAAATAAAAGTGTGATGATCATCATTATTAGAGCATTGTCCCAAGTGAGGAAATGATGATGGAGACTGTCGGTGTCAAAACCGGCGGATCTCGGGTAGGGGGTCCCGAACTGTGCGTCAAGGCCGGATGGTAACAGGAGACAAGGGACACGATGTTTTTTACCCAGGTTCGGGCCCTCTCGATGGAGGTAATACCCTACTCCTGCTTGATTAATATTGATGATATGGGTAGTACAAGAGTAGATCTACCACGAGATCAAGAAGGCTAAACCCTAGAAGGTAGCCTATGGTATGATTGTTGTTATGGAGTTGATTCCCTACGGACTACAACCCTTCGGTTTATATAGACACCGGATAGGGTTAGGGTTACATAAAGTCGGTTACAATGGTAGGAGATCTTGAATATTCGCATCACCAAGCTTGCCCTCCACGCCAAGGAAAGTCCCATCCGGACACGGGACGAAGTCTTCAATCTTGTATCTTCATAGTCCAGGAGTCCAGCTGAAGGTATAGTCCGGCTACCTGAACACCCCCTAATCCAGGACTCCCTCAGTAGCCCCTGAACCAAGCTTCAATGACGACGAGTCCAGCGCGCAAATTGTCTTCGACATTGCAAGGCAGGTTCCTCCTCCAAGTCCTTCATAGAAGATTGTAGACACCAAGAGTAGTGTTATGGCCCTGCAATATAAGCTTCCACATATTGCCATAGAGAGAATAATATTAACACAAATCAAATCTGCAGACGTATTCCGCAGTGCGTCATCACACTACAGCCAAGTCCTTTACTCGAATCGCTTTCACTTTTCCACCTCAGCATGTTTTGCGAGGCGGTTTCCTTGGCACGTCTTGTCAAAGCAGAGATCGTGTGCCCCCCTTTTACGGGATTCTCATCAATACGGACGTGGGTAACCCAATCGTGCCCGTTAGCATGTTTTCTAGATTAAAAGCGAGTCCTAGACGGTTACAAGGAGGGTTCCTGGTATTCAACCTCTTATAAAGAGACCAAGGCCTTACTCCTTTTTCAATCTTGAACGAGTTCGCCCGTCGCCTCGAGTTCCAACACCCTAGGCTCCAGATTCCAGGCGCTTCGGACTTCGACAATGTCCGGTTCCGACCTTCAAGGCCGATGGATGCCCTCCTCCGTCATGGAGGAGGATGTGCTAAAGTTGAGAGAGGCTAAGTTTTTGACCGTCGAAATTTCGCATAGGTTGCCTGCTCAAAGGCAGGCTATTCCCAGTCCCCAGCCCGGTGAGAGTGTAGTGTTCATGTCTCACTTCCTTCGGGGGTTAGGCTTCCCGATGGATCCCTTCGTGAGGGGGCTGCTGTTTTATTACGGGCTGGAATTTCATGACTTAGCTCCGGAGTCCATCCTCCACATTTCCTCATTCATAGTTGTGTGCGAAGCGTTCCTCCGTGTCACTCCTCACTTCAGATTATGGCTCAAGACTTTTGGAGTGGAGCCGAAGATGATCGAGGGACGGCACGCAGAGTGCGGAGGCGCTGTCATAAGTAAGAATGCTGATGCTCCATGGCCCGAGGGCTCCGTTCAAGAGGAGCTCGGCTTGTGGCAACGAGAATGGTTCTATATCACCGCTCCCAGGAGCGCCAAGTGGGCGGCGCCTCCTGCCTTTCGCTCGGGTCCCCCATCACGGCTAGCATCATGGGTCAACAAAGGATTAGATTGGGGTTTGCCCAAAGATGTGCCCCTGTTACAGGGCCGAATTAAGGATCGCTTGGAAGGAGGCCTCAGCTTGGTCAAGGTGACGCAGGTCATGCTGATTCGCTGAATATTGCCCGGCAAACGTCGCCCCCTTCGCCTGTGGGAGTTTAATCCAGAGGGACCGCGAGCTCTCCAGAACTTTATGGGCACAACGCCTGCGGAGATGTATAGACTGTTCTTCAGATCACAAGAGATGTGTCCGGATTTAACCGAGGACGCAGGCCTAAGCTGCAATCGCCCGGATACTCAAGTAAGCAACCTCGTGCCCGGACCTTCTATCCGTATAATTGTCATAAACTTGCCCCTAAAAGAGCCGTCCTTTTAAACAGGAGTGGATAGCGAAGTCAAAGCTGATTAGGTGTCCGGCTCCCCTTCCTGAAACTAGGCTGGATCCTGTGCTGGTCAGGATGCTGGAGATAATGCCTTTGGAGGGGGAGGACAAGGAAGCTATGGCCTCCTCGAAGGAGGCTGCTCCAAAGGGAGGAACCGACAATTCCTCTCCTAAGGGGAAGAAGAGGGCCGCCTCTGACGACCCGGAAACCATGGCCTCGAAACAGGGGAGAAAATCCTCGTTAGAGGGTCCGACGCCGGGGAGTCCCTCGGCCGGACTACGCCCTCAAGGGGATCAGCCCTCCAGCGAGCCTTAAGTAGAGAGAGATTTTCCTTTTGAGGGATGAGAGAAATCCTTGATTTATATCTGAGAAGATTAACCGAAATTTTACCTTGTAGCTCGGACCTCAGCCCTTCTCAGCAGAGCTCGTCTTCGGGGGATCTTCTTCCGGAGATGATGGAGAGCGGGACGCCTCCCCCTGCCGTGCCGCCTAGCGAGGCGGGCGACCCTGAGGTGTCATCGCGGAGGGTTTCTCCAAATCCGGCAAGGGCGGGAGGTGGCCGTGCGGCCCCTCGAGGTTCTCCGTGTCCGGCCTTTGAAAGAGGCCATAGGACAAGTCCGGCACCGTCTGGTGCTCGGCCGGAGGAGCTAATGATTCTGCTGGGGCGAGCTTCTATCTCAGAGGAGCACCGTGCATTGATGGGCACGGTGATTGAAAGGATTTCATCCGCAAAAAGCGGATTGCATGAGGCCGTCAAAAGTTTACTGACGGGTTTTGAGGTACGTTAGATAATGTACACTTTTGTCAGTTGCGCATAAGTAAGATGCGCCCTGTGTACATAGTAGCCCCTAAGACTCTGCGCGTTGTCAAGAAATGACGGCACGCAGAGGATCATAATCCCAGGTCTAAGATGTCGCCTTTGAATGTAGGTGGCGGGGTGTCCGGAATCAAGCCGAACTGATGATGTGGCCGAAGTAAAGCGACAACTGGACGTGGCAGATGCCGACATCACGCTTGTCAACAAGCGGCTTGATGAGTCTCAAGGTATGTAATTCTTCGGGCGGCATCAGGTAAGAGGAGCTTCATGCCAGTGTCTTACAATGTGTGTGTGCTTGACGCAGATGGTACGACCGCCGTGGAGAATCTTAGGGCAGAACTTGCCCGAGCTAAGGAGCAAGCCAGAAAAAGCGATGCGGCTACCGAGAAGGCCCTTGAAGAGCTAAGAGCCGAACATGTTGCTCACTGCCGAAGCAAAGAAGGGATGGCCGAGATGCCCGAGAAGTTAAAGAGCGCTGCAGACCATTGCAAATTTCTTGAGAAAGAAGACCGGGCGAGACAGACGGACTTAGAGAAGGCCATTGCCGATGCCAAGGACGCTCGCTCTGCGATGAGAGCTGCGAAGGAGGAGCTGCGTCAGGCCGAACATATTGCGGCTGGAAAGCCCTTTATGCTGCGGAGGAAGTTTTGTGATCCGAAGTTTGCTCTGTTGGATCGGATGTGGAGTGTGGAGGATACCTATCTAGATTTGGCAGCGAGTGCTGCTGATGCGACCGAACACTTTCGAGATCAGAAAGATCGCGAAGTGGAAAAGCTTTTCTGGTCGCAGTTTCACAATCCAAAGCGTCCACTGTCAGTGGATGATCGTTTGGCTCAATGGGCCGAACTGAATAGGTTGTCTGGACTCGCCATGAAGTACGTCATGGGTTACCTGTGGCCGGGGAGATCGGAGCCGAAGAGTTATTTCAGCTTGGTGCAACAATTCTTTGACGCGGTGCCGCGTATAAATGCAATGAAGAGGTCAGCATGCATAGAGGGCGCTAGGATGGCTCTTGCCCGTGTTAAGACATACTGGCCAGAGATGGAGACCACCATTATTGCGTCCCGAGATTTGGACAAAAGCCGAGTACCCTTCGAGCACTATTTTCAGGAAGTTCTTGAAGGCGCTCGTATAATAGAGACGCAGTGCCCAAAAGATGCTATGTTATGATAGCATATGTAATTATAAAGTAATATTTTGATAAACTGTAGTGGCCTTTTTTATACTTGTGCCTCCAAGTATTGGGAACACCTCCTGTGCGGCCGTTT
>NC_041390.1:151198741-151250771 GCF_002162155.2 Triticum dicoccoides
ATATATATATATATATATATATATATATATATATATATATATATATATATATATATATATATATATATATATATATATATAGAATCTGAAAGATGGCAGTCGTTGGCTTCAGCCCCCACGCACATAGTGCGGGGGTGCTCGCATAAGACGCATTTTCACACTTAACCCAACGTCTTGGTCCTACAAAGGAGGTGATAGCGCAGCGGGCCAGGCAACTGGACTATAATGCTTTGACACTTTCACTTAGCCATAGGTGTCTGACAATGAGACTCTTTAGGTAGCTCCTTGGTGGCAACTGCGCCCGTTCGAATTCGGGGCACGTGTGTGCCTGACTGGGAAGCGACCCTTCGTTAAAGCGAAGGAATGCGATAGATTCCGATAGGTCATCGAGTGGCTGACCAGTCTCAGGCTACATCATGACAGTCAGTTTTCGGCTTTCTCTACTGAGGTGCTCGCCCGGCCGAACCGGGGGCACAATCGCAGTAGTTCTCCTGGTGCTACCTTAGCCGATAGAGCGGAACGTAAGGTAGCCGAACTCAGGAGCCGGGCAACCCAACATTTGACTAAAGACATGATTCGGAGCTGATGCACAGAATGCCAAAACTCGCGACGCCGAACACTCCCTAAGGTGTTCGGTCTTTATGAGTGCGGGCGAAACGACACTCTTTATTAAAAAAGCCCCTAGTGTCCAGGTACGTGCAAAAATTCTGACGTGGCCACATGCCAAGACGCCAACCTCCTCCTTGGTTATATTAGAAAGAAAAAACCAGGGGATGTGTAGCAACAAGAGACAGTAAAAAAGGTTTATGTAGGGTCTTAATCTAAAAAGAATCCTTTAGGACGGGTCCCTACTGCACGTCTGCGCCTGTGTCTCCGTTGTGTCGTATCCTGGACGGGCGCCGCACGACGTTCATCTGTAAAAGAGAGGAACTGAGTTGAAAACGGGTCATGCCGAAAAAGTTTAAAATAAGCAAAGTATAAAGTAAGATATATAAGTTTGAGCTTTATTGTCTCTTATTGTATATGCGTGGAGCCCCTAGTGCGAGGGTATATGGCTTCTAGGCCTGCATCAATGATGATTTTGCACCGAACTCGTCTATCCGCGTTCGTGGTCTTGAATGACCTATTTCGAAGTTTTTTGGCCGGTGAGGCCATTTTGCTGTGGGCTGTCAAAGCGGCCGCATAGCCCTCCGCTTGGGGAGGCGCACTTTAGTGCTTCCCCTTCAAGGAGATGATGCCTCGCGGACCGGGCATCTTAAGTGTAAGAGATGCATAATGCGGTATTGCGTTAAAGTGAGCAAAAGCTTCGTGTCCCAGTAGTGCTTGATAGCGACTTGAAAACAAGACGATATGGAAGGTCAGCTTTTCGCGGCGGAGGTTATCGGCAGAGCCGAATGTGACTGTGAGCCGGAGACAACCCGTACAATGGGTGTCCGGACCAGGTATTACCCCTTGAAAGGAGGTTTTGCTGTGGTGGATTTTTGCTGGGTTTATCCCCATGTGCTGGATTGTATCCTGATATATCAGGTTTAGTCCACTGCCGCCGTCCATAAGGACATTTGAAAACTGCAGTCTGCCAATTATTGGATCGAGTATCAAGGCAGTCCAGCCTACATTCTTGATATTCCTAGAATAATCTAGCTGATCAAAGATGATTGGTTTTGACAACCAGTGGCAGGACCCTTTGGGCCGTGCGGTGCGTACCTTTACGGGCGCCGCATGTTTTGTTATGTGAAGTGAGTTCACTATTTTTACTTCTTGTGGGAAGTTCTTTTGTTTCTTGGTGCTCTGCTTTTGGGGTTCGTCCTCGTCTTCGCTTGGTGTGTCGAGCCCCTTGTGTTCGGCATTGAGTCTGCCGGATTGTTTGAAAACCCAACAGTCTCTGTGGGTATGGTTAGCAGGCTTCCCGGGAGTACTGTGTATCTGACAAATCCTATCCAGGATTTTATTCAGGTTGGATGGATCGTCCCTGTTATCCTGGGGGCGATTTTTCCTGATTTTGTCGTGAGCCTTTGAATCCGGCATTGACTGCCGTGCTCTTCGGACTTTTGTCCTTAGCCCAGCGACGGTCCTTGTTGCGTCGCGGTTTTCCGTTTCCATCCCTAGTTTCGGATGTACTTGGGTTGCTCGGGCTGCATCTTGCCAACCAGCTGTCCTCCCCTGCACAAAAGCGGTTCATGAGGCTTGTTAGTGCGGCCATTGTTCTTGGCTTTTCTTGGCAGAGGTGTCTGGCGAGCCATTCGTCTCGGACGTTATGCCTGAAAGCTGCTAAGGCTTCGGCGTCCGGACAGTCGACTATCTGATTCTTTTTAGTGCGGAATCTATTCTAGAACTGCCGAGCTGATTCTCCGGGTTGTTGAGTTATGTGACTAAGATCGTCTGCATCCGGAGGGCGGACATAGGTCCCTTGAAAGTTTGCTCGAAAAGCATCCTCGAGCTCTTCCCAGCTTCCAATTGTGTTTTCGGGAAGGCTTTTAAGCCAATGCTGGGCTGGCCCTTTAAGCTTAAGGGGTAGATATTTTATGGCATGGAGATCATCTCCTCTAGCCATGTGTATGTGGAGGATATAATCCTCGATCCAGACTCCAGGGTCTGTTGTTCCATCATATGCCTCTATGTTTACGGGTTTGAATCCCTCTAGGAATTCATAGTCCAGGACCTCGTCGGTGAAACATAGGGGGTGTGCGGCGCCCCTATATTTGGGTGTGCCGGATTCTGATGATGGCTTCATAGCGTTGCTTACAAGAGCTTGCTTTCTTGGCCCATAAATGGACCTGACTGGGCCATGATGCGAATCCTTAAGTGGGTCGCATGCCGATTTAGGTGCGGCACCGCTTGCCGCTTTATGGGGTCGTCTATCCGACCGTGTGGCTTTTTCATTTTTTGAATGCGAGGGCTCTAGGGCCTCTTCGTCGAATTCAGGCAGTAGTTTTCTTTTCGGATAGCTTTTAGTGCGGCGATTGTCGCCGTACTTATCTGTGATATTGATTAATTTGCTTCATCTAATCCGGAGTGCGTCTTCCGCTGTTTTTAGCTTCCGCTTCTGCTTCTTTAGGCTGCGTGCAGTTGCAACGAGCCTCTCATGGAGATTCTTCTGCTCCATAGGTTTATTCGGCGTGAGGTCGTCCGGAATGCCGTTTTTGCCGGAGGAGGGATGTTCGGTTTCTCTATCCATGTTGCCCTGTTTGGACGGTTGCTCTAAGGCCTGCTCGTCATCTACCGGCTCTCCTGCTCTATGGCTGGGTTTTTGTTGAGGCGGGGCTTGGGTCGGCGTTTACGCTGACGCTTTGATTGCTTTTCGGGGGGTCGATCTCCCGTTCCATCCCCTTTTTCCTCGTTGTCGCTTCCTTTAGGGGTATCCACCATGTACACATCGTGAGATGAGGTGGCTGTCCAATGCCCTATGGGCGTTGGTTCGTCGGTATCTCCTGCATCGTCATCCATGCTGTCGATGTCTCCGGAGTCGAAGTTGAGCACGTCATTTAAATTGTCGACAGTGGCTACCAAGTGGGTGGTGGGTGGGCTTTGAATTTCTTCATCGTTCGTATCCCATCCTCACTGACCGTAGTTCGGCCAGGGCTCTCCTGATAAGGAGAGAGTCTTGAGAGAGTTCAGGATATCGCCACAAGGCGAGTGCTGAAAGATGTCTGCGGCGGTGAACTCCATTATCGGCGCCCAATCGGATTCGATTGGCAGGGGCGCGGGGGGTTCGGAGTCCGGGGAGGAGTCCGGATCCTCGGAGTCACGGGTCGTGCAGAGTGCGGGGCTAGCGTTCGGCTCGATCACTTTTGGGATCGCAGCCCCCGAGGTGATGTCCAACCGCTCATCCTCGATTGGCGCAATAGGCTCCGAGTTAGGGGTTGGAACCGATGCGTGTGCGGCCTCCAGGACACTGTCCGGAGGCAGAGCTAGATCATGCCCCTCGAGATAGTGCGGCGCGCTTGGCCGTGGCTCGAACCCGTCGAAGATCAAGTCTCCGCGGATGTCAGCCGTGTAGTTTAAGCTTCCAAACCTGACTTGATGGCCAGGGGCGTAGCTTTCGATCTGCTCTAGGTGGCTGAGCGAATCGGCCCGCAGAGCGAAGCTGCCGAAGACGAAGATCTGTCCAGGGAGAAAAGTCTCACCTTGGACCATATCGTTGTTGATGATCAAAGGAGCCATCGGGCCTAAAGGCGACGACACAGAGGAACTCTCAATGAAAGCACCAATGTCGGTGTCAAAACCGGCGGATCTCGGGTAGGGGGTCCCGAACTGTGCGTCAAGGCCGGATGGTAATAGGAGACAAGGGACACGATGTTTTTTACCCAGGTTCGGGCCCTCTCGATGGAGGTAATACCCTACTCCTGCTTGATTAATATTGATGATATGGGTAGTACAAGAGTAGATCTACCACAAGATTAAGGAGGCTAAACCCTAGAAGCTAGCCTATGGTATGATTGTTGTGTATGGAGTTGATTCCCTACGGACTACAACCCTCCGGTTTATATAGACACCGGATAGGGTTAGGGTTACATAAAGTCGGTTACAATGGTAGGAGATCTTGAATATCTACATCGCCAAGCTTGCCCTCCATGCCAAGGAAAGTCCCATCCGGACACGGGACGAAGTCTTCAATCTTGTATCTTCATAGTCCGGAAAGTCCGGCTGAAGGTATAGTCCGGCTACCCGAACACCCCCTAATCCAGGACTCCCTCAGAGACTATGATTCCCCACAAGTCGGGATGAGACTCCGGACTGAAAAAAAAAGAGAAAAGAAAAAAAGGCCATAAAAAAGAGAGAAAAGGCCCGAATAAAAAATAAAAAAATAAAAAAAGAGAGAAAAAGAGAGAAGGGACAATGCTACTATCTTTTTACCACACTTGTGCTTCAAAGTAGCACCATTATCTTCATGATAGAGAGTCTCCTATGTTGTCACTTTCATATGCTAGTGGGAATTTTACATTATAGAACTTGGCTTGTATATTCCAATGATGGGCTTCCTCAAAATGCCCTAGGTCTTCGTGAGCAAGCGAGTTGGATGCACACCCACTTAGTTTTTTTTGAGCTTTCATGCACTTATACCTCTAGTGCATCCGTTGCATGGCAATCCCTACTCACTCACATTGATATCTATTGATGGGCATCTCCATAGCCCATTGATACGCCTAGTTGATGTGAGACTATCTTCTCCTTTTTGTCTACTCCACAACCACCATTCTTTTCCACCTATAGTGATATGTCCATGGCGCACGCTCATGTATTGCGTGAAGATTGAAAAAGTTTGAGAACATTAAAAGTATGAAACAATTGCTTGGCTTGTCATCGGGGTTGTGCATGATACTCTAGATGCATGCTGGATAGCGGTTGATGTGTGGACTAATAGTAGTAGATGTAGGCAGGAGTCCGTCTATTTGTCTTGGATGTGATGCCTATATACATGATCATACCTAGATATTCTCAGAACTATGCTCAATTCTGTCAATTGCTCAACAGTAATTTGTTTACCCACCGTGAATACTTATGCTTTCGAGAGAAGCCACTAGTGAAACCTATGTCCCCCGGGTCTATCTTCTATCATATTAATCTTCCAATACTTAGTTATTTTCATTGCCTTTTATTTTACTTTGCATCTTTATCATAAAAATACCAAAAATATTATCTTATCATATCTATCAGATCTCACTCTCATAAGTGACCGTGTCGGGATTAACAACCCCTTATCGCATTGGTTGCGAGGATTTATTTGATTTGTGTAGGTGCGATGGACTCGCGCATAGCCTCCTACTGGATTGATATCTTGGTTCTCAAAAACTGAGGGAAATACTTACGCTACACTGCTGCATCACCCTTTCCTCTTCAAGGGAAAACCAACGCAAGTGCTCAAGAGGTAGCAGGGGGCGAATATTTTTTTGCCCATAATATGGACGCACTTCCTTGCGTGCCAAGATGTAGCTGGTGGGTCCTAGTAGTCAGCGTGGAAACATTTTTTTCATGAAATACGGTGCCCGTCCGGTGGGTCCCTGCTGTCAGGTGGAGGAATAATTATTTTGCGTGTAATAAGGAGGCACTTCCTCGCTACGGCCACGGATCCAGCTGCCAGCCTCTCCATGTACAGTACTATTCTGATGGAAGTCGTTCGTTGACCACATTGGCCACGCCGCGCCGAGAGCACCAAGGTAGTGAACGACGGTGAGGCCTAGGAAGGGGACGGCGTGGAGCCGGGGAAGATGCGACAGTGGATGCCCACGCGGAGAGGAGTATGAGGGTTCACTGGTTCGGTTGCGGTGTGAGGCTGTCGTCGCTGTAGGGCCTGGCCAGCGGTGGGAGTAGTACGGGGCGGTGAGGCCTCCACGGCAGCACAGCCGGCCAAGGGAGGCAGGAGCAGCCGGCACGACTGGCGCTGCTTTGGGTGGCTGGAGCAAGAAGACCAGAGGTTGAAGAAGCACTATGGACGTTGGATGGACATCGTACGATCACTCGAGCTAGAATCGTTCATATTGACTAAGTTGACAAAGCCCTCCGTCCCCGTCAACTTAGTAGGCCCACAAGTCAGCCTTCCATTATGCTGGGTCCCAGCTAGTTGGGGGAGTAATCATTTTTTTGTGCGTAATAAGGAGGTACTTCCTTGCGTGCGAAGATATATCTTGTGGGTCTGAGCTGTCAGCGGCGGAAACATTTTTTTGTGAAATATAGAGGTCCTTTCGGTGGGACCCAGATGTCAGGTGGAGGAATCATTATTTTACGCGTAATAAGGAGGCATTTCCTTGTGTGCGGCCGTGGACCCAGCTGTCAGCCTCTCCACATACAGTCCACTTCAGATGCATGTCGGTCATTGACCATGTTGACCACGCTGCACCGACAGAACCAGGGCGGTGGACGACGACGAGGCGAAGGGAACGACACGGAGCCAGGGAAGACTCGGCAGTTGTTTGCCACACGGAGGGGAGTACGAGGGTTTACTGGTTCGTCTGCCATCGCCAGAGAATAACAACAGGTGTGGGTGAGTAGAGGGATGGCCAGGCCAGCGATGGGAGTACGGTGGGGCAGTGAGGCCTGCGCGGTAGCACAGCCGACCACAGGAGGAGGGAGCATGCAGTCCCGCCGGCGCTTGTTTGAGCGGCTGGAGCAGGAAGAGCAGAGATTGAAGAAGCACGGCGACCGTTGGATGGACATCGAACAGTCACTGCTTGTACGTCAACCTCTTTTTAGGAAAGCCTCAAATCTGTGGAAAAGAGCATACAACCCATCTGCCATTATTTCTAATAATTTACAGTCCATTTGCTAATTCTTAAGGTATTTTTTGGAGCCCATATTCTTTTTGTTAGCATTACAGCCCATATTGTGGCCACGGTTAAAAAATTATACGAAAAGTTGCATATTTCGGTGTGGTCCGAACTGTTTTTAATCCCGAAATTTTGAGCCACATTCAAATTGATTTTAGAAATAAATGTATATCAATATAAAATCCAACAAATTGTCCACGCATAAAAATCAATGCAATTTAAAATCTCAAAATGAAAAAAAGAAATTTGAAACTAATTGCCGGTTTGATGTGTTTTATAAATGTGCAGCCCATTTCTCATTGCTGATAGGCCATTTTCTCGGCCAGCCGAATGAAGCTCTCCTTGTCTTGAAAGATTTGCAGCCCAACAGGCTGGCCGAGAAAATGCCACTGCAATTTGTGCAAACTTTGAAAAACGCCACTCCAGACTTCGAAAAATGTCGAGGAGAGCTGGCCGACAAAGCGACTTACTTGACAAATCACAAAAAACTGGGCTAGCCATTTACACAAAGAAAAGAAAAAAACTACTGGGTTGGTCTGTGGTAAACATAAAAGAAAAGGCTGTCTGGACAGGCCAGAGTGCCCCTCACAGCCCAGTTGACACCCTGCTTCCATCTCAAAAACAAATTAGATAAATGCCACTCCAATTATGGCGATTCATAAAAATGCCACTGCAATTTCCAAACTTTGAAAAATGCCACTGCAATTTTCGCAAATTTTGAAAATGCCACTGCAATTTGTGCAAACTTTGAAAAACGCCACTCCAGACTTCGAAAAATGCCGTTGGAAATGGCATGAAATGGCATTTTTCAAAGTTTGGAAATTGCAATGGCATTTCTCAGAATCACTAGATTTGGAGTGGCATTTATCAAATTAACCCAAAACAAAAATAACCGGGCGAGCTGCTGGGTCCCTCGTGTTAGTCGCTCGTTGTGCAATTCTCTTGTTTATTAACTACGATGACTATGGCATGGGACCCAGATGTCAAAAATCCATTAGGAGGAGCCATTTTTTTATTAGCTTGAAATAAGGAGGCACTTGCTTGCGTACTGCCATGACCTTGGTGGGTCCCTGCTATCATCCTCTCCACGTACAATCATCTCCTGATTGTGTACGCGTATACCTGGTAGGCCCACAAGTTAGCCTCAAAACCCGTGGCGGACAAATACAACCCATTAAAAAAAAATAGCCCATTCCATACATTCAAACCGAAAGTTCAACATTCAGAGCAAAGTAACAGGTCTGATCCAGATATAGAGTATTGAACTTCAGGTTGACAACCATCATAGCCAAGTTAACTATCTACTCCCACTAATACTCTAGTAGTGTACAAGTACTAACTTACGCTTAGCTAACTAGACGATGCCGACCGCCATCTGTGGTACACCCTAAACGCCGGCACCGGCGTCCTCCGCCTCGCCTCGGACTTGCCAGAGGTGCGATAGGGCGCGTTGGCCCTTTCCATGCCGGCGTGGTCCACCAAAGCTTCGGCTTCTAAGCGGGAACCCACTTTATGAGCTTGTAGTAAAATTCAGCGTCGCGAACGCGTGCGTGCCTGATAGCCTCTAGGGCTATTTGCCGGGTGCCGGCCTCCATGTAGGCGGCCCAGTTGTGGGCGCTCTACTCGCGACTCAGAGCGTCGGTGCACTGCTGCTCCATGTCCCGCTTGCGGCGAAAATCAGCGACACGCTGCTCCTCCGCTAGGCGGTCATGCTCCAATGACTCATCATACTCCACATTGCCATCTAAAGACCGATAGAATGCCTCCTCCCTCTGTCTGCCTTCCGGTGAAAAACCGGACACTAGTTCCAGCGGTGACCGCCTCCGGCGTCGCCTATCGTGGACAGGCAGGGGCATGGAAGACGTGGCGGGAGCGAGGATAAGTGGCGAGCGACGTCGGGCTGGTGGGGGCTTATGAGGATAGGCCGAGTTGGGTGATGGTGCCACTGGAGAAGCCCGGGAAACACGACGGTCATCGCGGTCATCGGAATTCAATGCATAAGCAGGCATGGCTTATTGCGCCAGTTGTCGTGGAAAACTGGAGGAACCGAAATTATGACTGTGCCGTCCTGTCCCGTCCGTGCTGGGTCGCACACGGGCATGACGGTCAAATGAGTGCACTCGAATCATCCAGATGAGGTACTCCCTCCTTGTTAAAAATGATTCCACCACTCATCATCTACCTTGGTTGGTGAGATTTTTGAATTAAGCCCTGCAAACCGGAAAGGAGGTAGTACGTGCGTGATCCGCTATTTATTCTTATAGGATCGAGTAGGTTGTTTTTTGAATTGAGCCCTGCAAACCGGAAACGAGGTAGTTCGTGCGTGATCCACTATTTATCCGTGTAGGATCGAGTAGGTTAGATGGTGTACGTGTACGATTGTATTAGCTGATGAACGTTCGCTGGGAGATAGAGCATTTGCAAACGTTTTTGCTGGCAGTTTCTTCAGATTCGCATGGCATTTTCTTCAAAGCACCTTGTTAGTTTCTTCAGACGTAGGCATTTTTATTCAAAAAACTGCCACTTCGGATCTTGCGTCACAACTAAAACTGCCAAGAGCGCATTAGTAGGCTAGCTAGTGATCCATCAGTAACTTGTAAACACTGAGGAACAGAAATAAGGATCATGATGTGCACAATAGTAAGAGCTGATCCGTTTGAAATGTTCACACCAGACTCACAGGCTTGACATTGTAATATGTTTACATTAGTAGCCCAAATTCAAAACTAACTAGTACGATTCCCATATATAAGATCAACATGTTAATGCATCTCAATGATTCACAGATCATATACAAATATGTGGCCCCAAAAGCAAAGATCTAGAAAAAACATTTGTTCTTCCTACTAACATGGATGCTTCTCTTGGCCAACATTCAGTACAGAGTGAAAGACAAATTTGTTTGTGAAGCCTACAATTCCTCTTGCAAACGTAACTAGTTTCACCAACAGCTGGAACCATGAGAATGAACCACACATGATGGAGGAACACCCACCATAGTATGATTTGGTCTTCTCTCGATCACATGGCGAGACTATTTTCAAAATACAAACTTTAACTTAGGCAAAATGATACCCATTGTATAATCAGACAAAAGCAATGAAGCACCTAGTGTTGGCCAATAAATAGTACATTACTACTTTTCTGCAGTCCATGAAGTGACTATCCAATCTTTCTATGTCTATTTTCAAATGGCACTGCATGTAGTGACTATACTATTCTCTTGTGCAGTTCAACCAAAATTGCGGTCACTTTGTTTGTTTCCCAAATAGGAACGGGCAGACATCTCTGTCTGCACAAATATCAAGCAGCTACTAAACATATACCCCACCTTGTATTTTCGGTTTAACACGTCTCTTACGCTTAGCATCTGTCATGTTTTTGCACTGGACAATTTGATACAGTCATGTTTTGCCCTGGACAGTTTCGTACTGAATTGATTTGCTGGTTCAGAGCAGAAATATAGCGCCTATTCTTCATCACACCAAGGATATCCATGTTCGCAGTGATGGAAGAGGTGAAATCGATACAACCGAAATTGTGCATCCAATCATTGAATCCTGTCCTGCACCTCCAATGTATGTCCACCCTGCCAATAAATTCACATGCAAACCACTAGGATTACTATCTAATGACAGTACAAAAAGAGTAGCAAGATAGTAGCAAACCATGTACCTTCGTAATGAACAGCTCATATTGCCACCAATTGGATATAAAGGTTTGAAAGAAAACATGCTCCTAATGTTGAAACATTTGGACTTTTTGTGCAGTTCCACTAAAATCAAGCATCCCTATTTGCATAGATATTGGAAGTGTGATTACTATAGAAGTGGCAGTAGTTGAAGCATAGGCTCACAAATATAAGCATTCCAATTTCTTAATGGGAAAAGGTAGCAAGACTGTTTCTAACCAACTGTTTGAAGGAATAAATAAGGCAACAACAACTGATGTCAGGAAGGCATACATAGTTTTTTCTTAAAAATTGAGCCATTCCAGACCTTTCCTCTTCTTTTAAGCATATTTTGTGCAGTTCAACTAAAATAAAATGACATCACCGCCTTGACAATTCGGTGCCACTGTACAAAAGGAAATGACTTAACATTACATCATGATGTCAGGTATGTAGCCGACAGGCATTAGAGACAAACATACAGACCTCCTCCAATAACATAATGAACATTAATTTTAACAAAGGTGTGACTAGCTTTACCGGGATAATTTGAGTGAACTCTACACCCTCCGTTCCTTAATATAAGACGTTTTCGCAGTTCAATTTAAAGTACCCAAACATCTAGTATTTAGAAAAACAGGTAGTAGTTTTCTTGAGCACATATCTGGGAAAGCTTGCCACACTTTATATATGTCCATACGCTAATGCAACACCATTTGAATAGTACAAATACACACTAATCCAGTGGCTGGTGCAACAGTAGAGTAGTTATTTTATTATAGGGTACAATACAATGGTTTTACTGAACATATTTCCATAAGCTCTAGCACTGGAAGATTTCTATAAGAATTGGCAATACAAAATGTAAAGGTAACAAGTTTTAGCATTGGTATACTAGTTGTGCAAGAGCATTAAACCAAATACAAAAGTCTGAAGGTAACTAGCATTATTAACTAATGACAGTATAAAAAATTGCAAACCATGTACCTTCAAGGTAAATATCATTTCGAACTCGAGGGGGCCTAAAAATTGCGGTCCCAATCTTGATAATCAATCAAACATAAAAACTTGATCAAATGAATCAAGAGAACATCCGGAGGAGGAGGTGCCCACTCTTGACCTTTCCTCTTGAGACTGTACAAAAAATGAGTTATCCCATGAAAGTGAGGTATGTAATCTATAAGCATTAACAGTGCAAAAATCTGAAGGTAGTAACAAGATTCATCGTTGGTATACTTGTTGTGCAACAACATTAGAATGCCTTAGCTGAAAAATCTTTAATACATCCACAATCAATAGCTAACCCTAAAATAATCCAGTGACATTAAATGGCATTGCTTAAATTTATCGGTGGCATTAGAGTGAGTGCGGCATTAGTTAAATGTGGCATCACTTTAGTAGTAGCATTGCTTGACTTGACTGCTGGTGTTATACTAACAGCAAAAAAGTGGCAATAAGAGCATGGGAGGCCCATTCAGATAGTGGGTGGACTAGTATGATGTACCTCCACGGATGCATAGAGTGGTGAGGGAGGTATTGTTTCCCAGAGCAACAAATATCCATGCAGCATATGTGGATTACGTCCTATTTTTGTTCTCTTTAGCTACTGATTTCCCCCTTTTCAAACTAGATGTGGGTTCAATGCCTAGTCTCTTGGACAGTACAGTTTCCCTTACTTTCCTTATTCAACCCAGACATGGATTAGTCTGCACGAAGTAGGGTTTCCTTTAATATTGCAAGTTAAGGTTTTCGTCTGTGTGACCAGCAGAGCAGAGGATAGCAAATTGGGAAGATGGTGGATTGGAAAAGATCCACATGCAGCGACGTGGTAGATGGGGCAATAGAACAAGGGTATGGTTCTAAAAGAGGTAGCATACCTCAGGGTCGGCGAGAAGTGGCTTCTCTCGTGGTCGTCGTCCTCCGCACACACTACGGCATTGATATTGGGGACGAAGGCCATCCCACGCGGGTGCTAGGTGTGAGAGGACGGCCTTGTTGTCAGTGCGTGACCTCGCTCGCCGATGACAAGTGCGTCAACGTTGCACGTCCTTTACTTCCCCAGCAGATCTATGACCACTGGTGAGGAGGGGGAGAGAGATCGTGTTTTTTAGATCTGGAGAGAGGGTGATAGTGTGACAAGCAAGTGGGCAGCCCTTAGCAAGAAAGCGTTGAAGCTCCAGCCTATATATCTTTTTTATACTACTAGTACTAGAGGTGGAGTAGTGGTAGAGTAGTTTATATTTTCTCTGCATACAATACCAGTTAGTCGTGCTTCAAAACTGAATGACACGCTGTTGAAAAGATAAAGGTCGATAACTAATGCGGCACCTCGGGCCAACGCGGCCAGATCGCATTTTGCACGAGAAATTACACACCATGTTTCATTGACATGTGGTCCCGTTACCACATGTCAGTGAGACGATGGCGAGTCCTTTTGTACAAATTTCAAACGGACGTCTATGTAGGCCGAGGTGCCTCTTCGTGTACCATGGCAACCGTCCACTGACTCTTCGCCTTTCCCTCTCAATTTGGAACTGCTGTCGCACGCTCTTCCTCCCTCCTCCATTTTCCTTCACCCTTCCTTCTGCCATTGTTCGATCGTCTTCTCCATGGAGGGAACAGACCGGAAATGACCCCGTTATTCTTGCCCTGATCTGAATAATGAAGTGGTGGAGGAACTCATTGATCGGTGCAACATCATCACCTCGGCTAGCATGGCAGGTTCATTCAAGACCATTCTCAACTCAACTAATAACATCATTACAAGGAACCCAAGGGTCCAGGAGCGGTTTGATCTCCCCTATCTTCTTCGCCATGACCCTGCTGACTGGCGCGGGGACGACAGAGGCCTCGCCTTGTGCAAGTTGATGCCACTGGATAATGATACGTGTGATGTTAAGATGCCATCGCTTGAGGGTAAGGCTTGGGCAGGCGCAAATGGAGATTGGCTTGTTTATATTGGGTACAACTGCGAGCGGGAACTTCTGAATGTGTACACTCGTCACCGGGTACCATGTCCAAAAGTCTCAGACTGCCCAGAGGTTGAGCACACTGGTATTCTACGTACGTTCAACTACGATCATGGTGACTATCGTGTACAGAAGATAGCAATTTGTCGAGTTCCCAATCTCTCTTGGGGTTATAGGAATGCTTCCGTTGTCGCTATCTTTGACAAGCTTGTTGCCGTCCTTCATGGTTCGACTCGATGGATAGTGCTCAAAAATCAGTTTCTATACACGGATGAGTACTGTCATGCAATTCAATACGAGGGTCTTGTGTTTGCTGGCACCACTCGTTGCACTATTTTTGCATGGAATCCTTATGCTTTCGGTACGTTTGTCTTCCACCGTAATTATAATTGTTTCATCTACATGCATGCGGGTTAGCTAGTTTCTCTTTACTAATTAACCGTCTTCTCTTTACAAGGCCCTGTGAACATTCCACCACCTATATTTGAAAAAATTTATAACCAATGGGGAGATGACAATGATGATGATCACGAGCATGGGGACCCATATACTCAGTGGCGCAAGGCAACTTATTCCGATGGATCACCTCTTCTTGTCTGTATACAGGGCACTACTGATGTTACTAAGGAAGTAGGTGTTGTCTCCCATGGTCGCACTCTCCGGACCTATCCCAACATCCGTTGTAGGGTATTCGGGATGGATACTACTATGCTAGCGCCAACAGCTTCTCCCTGGTTTAGCATTGATGCTCTTGGAGGAAATTCACTCTTCCTTGGACAAAACTATCCATTGATGGTGAAAGGCGATCCAACTGTTGTTGACACAATGTTACTATCATTTATGAGAAGCAACTGTATCTATAACTCGGACATTGCTATGGTTCCCTACCGTGGCTATCACAATATGCGTCCTGACATAGGCCGCTTCAGCCTGGATGATCAGTCCCGCGTTGGTCTCGAGATTGACAGTAGCCGCCCCTTCCCAGAGGATCACTTCTGGTACAAAGCAAGTGTTTCCAACACCGAGGATTGGTTGAGCTGAAGTTCATTTCATTGCTTGTTATTTCTTGTGTGATGAAAACTTTAGTATTTACTAGAATGTATCTTCATTGTCGTTGTGGGTTCATGACCTGTTGTATGTAATAAAATGATATGCCTGTGATAAACTTACTAATTTTATGCATGGCTTTCGAGTTGCTTCTCTGAGTGGGTGCTGTGATGAGGCAAAAATATATTTTCCGAATACATAATTGTACGTGCATTGCAACAGGTTATCGGATGAGTCCAATCAACAATATTACTACTACTATTTGTACTAGCTTCACATGCTTCGCGCGTCGGGCGGGTGTTTTTACTGTAGCTGCGAATCCCATCATCCCAGGTCCTCGGATGAGTCCGGTAGAAATTGCATTCTGATGTTTGGGTTCAAAGTTTCAAAACTGTTGCACTATCTCTACGTCTACGTATACGTAATACAACAAGTTTTAAACTTGAGACCAGCCACCCACCCTCACAAAGAACACTTTTTAACCTAGCACGGACTCCAGGAAATTTGGCCACAGTGTGAGGTGGGCGATATGTTAATGTGTTCGTTGTACGTAAGCAGCACCTCGAATCCTCGATAGATAGTAGGGTGGCATGGGCCAGAACAAGCATTCACGTCCAGGAGTACGACACATGCCACCAACACGACTTCCATCTGACACAATATTTCTTGGAGTCCGTGCTACAACTATCTCTTCAACCTCCTCGTTTCTCTAACTCAGCCATCGTGCGGTGGGCGAGGTGGGGGTTTGCCGATAGTCGGTTTCCTCAACTGCGGTCCCACTTGTAAGGCCAACTCCAATGCACGACCGCAAACGGACCTCCGTTTTGCCCAGATTCTGTCTGTTTGGGTAGGGCAATGGGGTCGTGTTTGGGCCATTTCTCGGATGTGGTGGCCGTGCGCCCAACGCGCAGACACATCCCGGCTGCGTACATTTTTCTTTGCAAACACATATCTTTTTGATTTTTGGTACATGGAAATACATCACCAAAATTTGACTAGAAAAGCAAGACCAAATAAATTAAACAAGAACCACAAGAATACATTTTAGAAGATATCCAACTTCCATAACTGCTCCTGTAAGTTGGATTAGTGCATTCTCGATGCATTCATTGTTGATCTGCGGAGGCTCGATCTTGCGTACTTCTTGATTCTTCGAGTGTAAAGAAGTAGACGTTGCTTCCTCGCATCTAGTCTCATGTCTAGCCTCTATTCTATCAACAAGTGCACTAGTATCATCTCTAGCCTCTATGCTAGGTAAAAGTGCTAGAACATCTACTAAATTGCGCTCTATCAATATATCGATGTACTCATCTTCCCAATACCAAAACTTGCATCCATTCTACACAATAAAATTCTAAGTTAGCACAACTAGTCGAATCCAAGAGCACAACCAAAGCTAAAGTAGCACATACCCCATCGATTGAGCACTTGATGAACACCCATCCGAGATGTTCTAGCGATGCAGACACGCGGCACAAGACCTTCTTTCGGTAGTCATCACACGTAATGAGTGGCAACGGTGCGCCGGCGAACTTTTGGACCAACACTGATCCCGGCTGAACGCCATTCATGTATCTGTTGACGGACTACCGACAGTGTAGATCCGAGAGGCTAGAGGAGGAGTCAGTACCTGCATGCGGCCTTGCGGCTTTGCCGGGGCCTTCTGGCCCGGTGCCCGGCCAGTCCATGGCGCGGCGCGGCCTCCCACTGTCGGGCGAGCTCAAGCCCGACCGGATCTGCTCCGAATCCAGCCGCCGGGTGCGCAAAACACGTAGTCGTGGTTGGTAGCTCGGGGCGTCGAGGGAAAGGGGGCTGAGCGCGCGCGCATCCGAGCTGCATGCGCTGGAGTTGGCCTAGCGGCGTGGCGGACCAACCGTGTGGGGGTGCGAAGTGGCTTCGCTTGTGTGGGATGGAAGCCATCCCGCCCGGGCGCTAGGTCTGATAGGACGGCCTTTGTCGTCAGTGTGTGACCTCTGTGGCAACCCTCCGCTCCCCACTAGCCTCTTCGTTGACATGTGGTCCCGTTCCAACATATCAGTGAGACGACGGCGAGTCCTTTTCTACAATTTTCGAACAAACGTCTATGTAGGCTGGGGTGCCTCTTCGTGTACCGTGGCAACCGACCACCGACTCTTCGCCTTTCCCTCTTGATTTGGAACTGCTGTCCCACGCTCTTCCTCCCTCCTCCATTTGCCTTCACCCTTCCTTCTGCCATTGTTTGATCGTATTCTCCATGGAGGGAACAGACCGGAAACAAACATGTTATTCTTTCCCTGATCTGAATGATGACGTGGTGGAGGAACTCATTGATCGATGCAACATCATCACCTCGGCTAGCATGGCAGGTTCATTCAAGACCATTCTTGACTCAACTAATAACATCATTACAAGCAACCCAAGGGTCCAGGAGTGAAAGTACAACTGCTCCCTGGGTGATTTTGGTAATTAATGTCAACATATCTCTTGTTGAACTAATGCTTCTACCTAGTATGTTTCAGATAAGTTCAACAATGGAGTGGCATGGACTAGAGGATGTGGAACCCCTTCAAGATGTTGCGGACAAAGGATTGGCTTAAGCTCAAAGCTCAAGACTCTACATGTTCTATTTTAGTGATCCAAGATCACATTGAGTCCATAGGAAAGCCAATACTCTTAAGAGGGGATGAGGTGTTGCTTAATGAGTTTCTTGCTCAAAGTGCTTAGGGATATGCTCGAAAGCCCTCAGCCACTTTTCATATCCACATCTGTCCCAAACCAAAAGTCAAACTCGGCCCCACTGAAACTTTCTATCCGGCACCACCGAGTTCTCTTGACATAGCCACTGCTAGAAACCCTAATCAATTCGGTCTCACCGATGGGATCTCGGTCTCACCGAGATGGGCTTGCAAACTCTCTATTGCCTATTGCAATAATTTCGGTCCCACCGACGTATGCAATCGGTCCCATCGAGTTTGCTTGGCCAACTCTCTATTTCGCTTATTACCCAAATCGTTCCCACTGAGTTTGTGTAATCGGTCAAACCGAGGTGAGGCTTTACCCTAACCCTAGCACATCGGTCCTACCGAGTTGATCATATCGGTCCCACCGAAAACCCTAACGGTCATATAATGAACTAAATCGGTCTGAGCGAGTTCTCTGAATCGGTCCCACCGAGTTTGGTAAATTGTGTGTAATGGATTGATTTTGTGTGGAGGCTATATATACCCCTCCACCTACTCTTCATTTGTGGAGAAAGCCATCAGAACATGCCTACACTTCCAACATACATTTTCTGAGAGAGAACCACCTACACTTGTGTTGAGGTCAAGATATTCCATTCCTACCACATAAATCTTGATCTCTAGCCTTCCCCAAGTTGCTTTCCACTCAAATCCTCTTTCCACCAAATCCAATCCTATGAGAGAGAGTTGAGTGTTGGGGAGACTATCATTTCAAGCACAAGAGCAAGGAGTTCATCATCAACACACCATTTGTTACCTCTTGGAGAGTGGTGTCTCCTAGATTGGTTAGGTGTCACTTGGGAGCCTCCGTCAAGATTGTGGAGTTGAACCAAGGAGTTTGTAAGGGCAAGGAGATTGCCTACTTCGTGAAGATCTACCCGAGTGAGGCAAGTCCTTCATGGGCGATGGCCATGGTGGGATAGACAAGGTTGCTTCTTCATGGACCCTTCATGGGTCGAGCCATCTGTGGACTCACGCAACCGTTACCCTTCATGGGTTGAAGTCTCCGTCAACGTGGATGTACGATAGCACTACCTATCGGAACCATGCCAAAAATCTCCGTGTCTCCAATTGTGTTTGTACACTCCAATCCCATCCCTTTACATTCTTGCAACTTGCATGACTTACTTTCCACTGCTCATATACTCTTGTCATGCTTGCTTGAGATGTATTCTGAATGTTCAAACTTGTGCCAAAACTCCACTTCAACTTAAAGAAATTAAAAACTGCAACTTTTCTTGCTAAGAGTCTATTCACCCCCCTCTAGACACCTCTTCTCGATCCTACAATTGGTATCAAAGCTTTGGTCTCCATTGCTTTGGTTTAATCACCATTGGAGGAAGATGGATGAGTCTACATTGGGGAGTCTTAGACGTAGAGTGCCTATTCTTGATGGAGAGTATTTTCATGAGTGGAAAAATGAGATGCTTGAGATCTTCAATGAATATCATTTGACCAAGTACATTACTACTCCTTGTGCTTGCATTGTTGATCCTTTGCATACTACCCTTGATGAGTCTATTGACATGATTCGTAATCTTAGAACGGTCAATTTAATCACTAGAGGTTTGGCTAGAAACTTGCTTGCTAGCTTGCCTACTTTTGAATATGCCTACAGCTTATGGAAATTTCTTGAGAAACGATTCCCAAATTATTCCTTGAAAATTCTAGATGAGATTCTTCATAAGTCTATTGCCTTGAGTAAGATGAGTTCTAATGATCCCAAGTTTGGTGATTGCTTATTTGAGCTTACTAATCTTACAAGTGCAAAAGGAGATGTTGGAATCATTAGCAATATCATTTCCGAAGTCATTAGAATCCATAGAGATGAACATGGTTATGGTCATACTTCTAATGAATTACCCTCTCTAGGAGTTGATCTATCACATGACGATGTTGAACATGGATACTATGATGAGGATGATGATAGTGACTATGATCTTGATGATGCGATGAGACACTTTGGTCTTATGGCTAATCTTCACAGCTACATGGCTGGAGGAAAGGAATGGGTCCTTGACAGTGGATGTACTGATCATATGACCGGAGACAAAGATATGTTTCATGAGCTTGCTGAAAACAACGGCCCTCGAAAGTATGTCACTTTCGGTGATAACTCAAAGGGTAAGGTGGTTGGCCTTGGTAAGGTGGCCATCTCACAGGATAGCTCCATACAAAATGTTATGCTCATTGAATCTCTCGGCTACAATTTACTTTCCGTATCTAAACTTGCTGACTTTGGTTTCAATGTCCTATTCACTGAAGTAGATTGCCAAGTGTTTCGTAGAGATAACCATAAAATGGTCTTTGCCGGTATACATAGAGGTGATCTTTACATTGTTGATTTCACTAAAAAGGCTCAACCTAGAACTTGCCTAATTGCTAAATCTTCTAAAGGCTGGTTGTGGCGTAGAAGGCTAGGTCATGTGGGCATGCGAAATCTTGATAAGCTTATTAAAGGTGATCATACCCTTGGAGTAAAAGATGTTATATTTGACAAGGATTGTAACACCCACAATGCGACTATATCTCCCACGTGTCGGGGCACGACTTAGAGGCATAGCCGCATGGTAGGCATGTCTCAAGAGGGGTAATCTTTACACATCCCATGTAGTGAATAAGAAAGGGATAAAGAGTCGACTTACAATCGCCACTTCACACAATACATAAATAATCCATACATCATCCAAGGTACAATCAAAGGTCCGACTATGGAACCAAAATAAAAAAAGACAACCCCAAATGCTAGATCCCCGATCGTCCCAAATGGGCTCCTCTACTGATCATCCAGAAAAGAAACATAGTAACGGCCCGAATCCTCATCGAACTCCCACTTGAGTTTGGTAGCGTCCCCTGCACTGGCATAATCGGCACCTGCATCTGTTTGGAAGTATCTGTGAGTCACGAGGACTCAGCAATCTCACACCCGCGAGATCAAGACTATTTAAGCTTAAGGGTAGGAAAGGGTAGTGAGGTGGAGCTGCAGCAAAGCACTAAGCATATATGGTGGCTAACATACGCAAAAGAGAGCGAGAAGAGAAGCAACACACGGTCGAGAAGCTAAAAGTGATCAAGAAGTGATCCTGAAGCTACTTACGTTCGAGCATAACACGAGACCGTGTTCTCGTCCTGGAATCCACCGAAAAGAGACCATCACGGCTACACATGCAGTTGATTCATTTTAATTAAGTTAAGTGTCAAGTTCTCGACAACCAGATATTAAAAATCCCATCTTCCCATAACCGCGTGCATGGCTTTTGAAAGTTCAAAACCCTGCAGGGGTGTCCCAACTTAGCCCATCACAAGCTCTCACGGTCAACGAAGGATATTCCTTCTCCCGGGAAGACTCGACCAGTCTCAGAATCCCGTTTACAAGACATTTCAACAAAGGTAAAACAAGACCAGCAAAGCCGCCCTATGTGCCGACAAATCCCGATAGGAGTCGCACGTATCTCGTTCTCAGGGCACACCAGATAGGTCAAGCTACGAGTAAAACCAACCCTCAAGTTGCCCCGAGGTGGCCCCGCAGGTTGCCCGGTTTGGACCAACACTCAGAGGAGCACTGGTCCGGGGGGGTTTAAAATAAAGATGACCCTTGTGTCTGTAGAACCCAAGGGAAAGGTATATGGTGGTAGGTAGGAAAATGGTAAAACCAAGGTTGGGCCTTTCTGAAGGAGTTTTATTCAAGTCGAACTGTCAAGGGGTTCCCATAACACCCAACCGCGTAAGGAACGTAAAATCAAGGAACATAACACTGGTATGACGGAAACTAGGGCGGCAAGAGTGGAACAAAACACCAGACATAAGGCCGAGCCTTCCACCCTTTACCAAGTATATAGATGCATTAAAGTATATAAGAGATAATAATGATATCCCAACAATATCCATGTTCCAACATGGAACAAACTTCATCTTCACCTGCAACTAGCAATGCTATAAGAGGGGCTGAGCAAAAGCGATAACATCGCCAAACAACGGTTTGCAAGGAAGGTGGGTTAGAGGCTTGACATGGCAATATGGGAGGCATGATATAGCAAGTGGTAGGTAGCACGGCATAGCAAAAGAGAGAACAACTAGCAAGCAAAGATAGAAGTGATTTCGAGGGTATGGTCATCTTGCCTGCAAAGTTCTCAGAGTTGTCGAAAGCTTGATCCACGTTAGCATACTCAACAGGTTCCTCGAACATGTACTCATCTCTCGGCTCTACCCAAAGCAAGAACACAAGCAAATGAACAACAATCAACCACGGTGCAATGCACAAGCAACATGATGCCAAACATGGCATGATATGCAAGACATGATATGCAATGCATATGCGTGCTCCGGAAGAGAAAGAATGATCAAGGCATCAACTTGGCAAACCAAGTGTGCCGCTGGAAAGATGAGATGATTTCGGTCGAAATCGATATAGAGATCACCGGAAACGGATGCACGGTTTGCAAATGGCAAGCAAAACAAGAATGGCACAAGTCTGCGATTAACAGCACGATGCCATCTAGAATGCAACAATAAACTAAGCTACTACACTCCAACATAGCAACAAAGCACATGATAGTGATGTACACAAGATTCTTGACAAAACATGAACACTGAGCTACGGCTAAATCACACAACAGCAGGTTCAAACAAGCATGGCAAAAGTGCAAAAGATATCAGCTTCACAGACTTGGTGAAAATACTAACATGCCAGAAATAACATCAGGAAGACATGTTTAGAGCAAGCAAATAACATGCTACAGGAACATACCATAGAAAACAAAGGCATGGCATGATTCTACTAAATGCATAGAACAAAAGTCCCTTACTGATCATGAGCCAAAAAGGCGCAGAAGATAAGATGGCACTCATGTAAACATAGCAAGTTTTATTAACAGTTTCAGACTTAGCAGAAAACAGAGCATGGCATAAACAGAATTATGAAGGCTTCTTTGCGAGCTCAAACCACTCATCACAAAGCCTTGCATGACAAAACAAGCATACCTATAGCAAGATGACATGTTCATGAAGCTAACCATGGCAAGAGCAATTTCATAGCATGCACGGATCACTAGCAACAACCATGGAAAAATTGAGTAACAAGTAAACAATCTGCCAGGAACATTTTATAGAAAAAGTAAAGCAAGATTAAGACATGCTAGGGCACTCCATAATTTCTTTGCTAGAGCAAGATTAGAACAGGGGCATGGATGGATAGAGCATAACCATATGTTCAAAACATCCTTACTGAAGTAACTCAAAACAGGCATGGACATCAATGTAGAATCAAGTTTACATGGCATCAAAATAACAGCAGGAAAAAAGACTTAGCAAAATCCTAAGTCCCTGAAATCAGCAATATCACGAAGGCTACTTTGCATGCTTGTGCTAGTCACCACATTAATAACAAAAATACAAGGCAAGCACCTATGTAAAATATGGCATGTCATAGACCAAAACACATGTAGACCTCCTACTCATATGATGCACACAACAAATGTGACAAAAATGACAAATCACCCTAAACTGATAAGTAGCAGCAGTAAACATTTTATAGCACTCTTGCATCAATGATTTGGGCATCAAGATGAACTCAAAAAAGCATGTCACAATGGAATGAAATGAAGAGCATCTCATAATGAACATTTTGGTATAAAATATGCATGAAACGGAGCTACAGTCGTGGACTTATGGGGCGATGAACAGGGCATAAAATCATAACAGAAAAAGACTTAGAGGGGAAACGGGGTCAACCCTTTTTGGATCTAGGGTTCCAGGAGCGCAATCCGAGGTTTGCCGGGGGAGCTGGACAGAGTTGGAGGTCGCGGTGGCGTGCGGGACTCGCCGTATCCGAGGGCTCGCCGGAGCGCGTCGGAGAGGAGGCGCGGGCGCGGTGGTCGAGCCTCCCGCTAGGAGGCCGGGCGGCGCCGGTGGAGGAACCTGGCGGCACCGGCGGAGCTGGTCGGCGGGGTGGCGCGGTGGTCGCGGGTTCCGAGCGGCGGCGGAGAGGAGGCGCCAGGCGGCGGGGACGCGCTGGGGAGGCGCGGCGGCGGCGATTGGCCGGGCGGGCCCGATCCGGGCTCGTCGGGCTGCGGCGGCTAGTGGCGGCGGAGATGCCACGTGCCGACGCCTCACTGGCTCGGGGCGGCGGTGCGAAGTGTCCGGCGGACGGTGGACATGTCCGGCGGCGGAGTGGGAGGATCTAGGGTTTCGAGACCCGAATTTGGATGAGAGGTGCACATATTTATAGCTAGGAGGAGGTAGGAGTGTCCGAATGAGGTGTAGTTTTCGCCCACATGATCGTGATCCGACGACGGGGGACATGGAAGAGGTTTGGATGGGTTTTTGGGCCGTTTGGAGGGGTGTTGGCCTACAACACAAAAGAGGCTACCACGGTTACCCGGTTAACCGTTGGAGCATCAAACGGACTCCAGATGGAACGAAATTTGATAGGCGGTCTACCGGTGGTGTACCAAGGCCACTTGGCAAATCTTGGTCCATTATGAGAACGTTTAACACCCGCTCATGAAAAGAGGCAAGAGGGTTGCGCCGGTGCACGTAGGAGTGTCGGATTGCAAAACGGACAATGGGGAAAATGCTCAGATGCATGAGACGAGCACGTATGCAAATGCGATGCACATGATGACATGATATGAAATGCATGACATGAACAAAATGCAAAACAAAGACAAAAACCCAACCACGAAGGGAAATCTCATAACTTAAAGCTAGAAATGGCAAGAGTCGGAGTTACATATATGGCAAGTTACATCCGGGGTGGTACAAGGATAAACTTTGTAGTCCTTGTAAAGCAGGAAAACAAGTTGGAGGAAGTCACCCCGTGAAGAACATTATGACCACAAGAAGACCGCTCGAGCTACTTCATATGGATCTTTTTGGTCCCAATGCCTATAAATGTCTCGGTGGTAACTCATTCGGTCTGGTTATAGTTGATGATTTTTCAAGATTTACATGGGTGTTCTTTCTTGATGATAAATTGCAGGTCCAAAAGATCTTCAAGAACTTTTCTAGGAAGGCCCAAAATCAATTTGAAGTGAAGATCAAGAAGGTTCGGAGCGACAACGGAACGGAGTTTAAGAACGCAAATGTGGATACCTTTCTTGACGAAGAGGGGATTTCACACGAGTTCTCGGCTACGTACACACCTCAACAAAATGGAGTTGTTGAGAGGAAGAACCGGACTCTTATTGAGATGGCAAGAACGATGCTTGATGAGTACAAGACTCCAAAACACTTTTGGGCGGAAGCAGTTCAGACAGCTTTTCATGCAACAAATTGCTTGTATCTTCACAAGCTACTCGGCAAGACGACATACGAGCTCCTCACCGGTAACAAACCCCAAGTTGGATACTTTCGGGTATTCGGCTCAAAGTGCTACATTCTTGATAAGCATCGTCGTTCCAAATTTGCTCCTAAATCTCATGAAGGTTTCCTACTTGGTTATGGCTCAAACTCTCACACTTACCGTGTCTACAATAATTTCACCCGAAAGGTTGAAGAGACGGTAGATGTGAAGTTTGATGAATCTAACGGCTCGCAAGTAGAGCAATTGCCAATTGATGTAGGAGACAAAGACCATTCGGAAGCAATCCAAGACTTCTCTGTTGGCAAGATTCGTCCAACAGAGGTGAAGGAGAGTACCTCGTCCGTCCAAGTGGAAGCTTCCACCTCACGACAAGGTGGACCAAGAGTTGATACAGAAGCATCCACAAGTGGGACACACCAAGACGAAGAAAATGAGGAAGTACACCAAGATGAACATCAACAACCTCCTTCTCCACCACGACAAGAGAACGACAACGTTAACAATGAAGAAGGCCAAGAAGTAGAACAAGATGAAATGGATGTTCCACCCCGAGCCAAGCAAAAGCTCCCACGAGTTCGAGCAAGAGTCGCCAAAGACCACCCTGTTGAGAAAATCTACAATGATATCCAAACCGGGAGAATCACTCGCTCTAAAACTCGTTTGGATAACTTTTGTGAACATGATTCATTCATCTCTAGCATTGAACCTATGAAGGTTGAAGAAGCATTGGAAGATCCGGATTGGATAAACGCCATGCATGAAGAGCTACACAACTTTGAGAGAAATCAAGTGTGGACATTAGTTGAGAAGCCCGACAACAACCACAACATCATCGGTACCAAATGGGTGTTTCGCAACAAGCAAGATGAAGATGGACAAGTTGTTCACAACAAAGCACGTCTAGTCACCCAATGCTACACTCAAGTCGAAGGTATGGACTATGGTGAGACATATGCCCCCGTTGCTAGACTTGAGTCCATTCACATCTTACTTTCTTATGCTAATCACCATGATATCACCTTGTACCAAATGGACATTAAAAGTGCTTTTCTAAATGGTGAAATAGAGGAGGAAGTTTATGTTAAGCAACCTCCCGGCTTTGTCAATCCTAAGAAACCTAATCATTTCTACGAACTTCACAAATCTCTTTATGGTCTTAAACAAGCTCCTAGAGCATGGTATAAATGCTTGACCAAGTTCCTTATTTAAAATGGCTTTAAAATTGGGAAAATAGATTCTACTATTTTTACTAAAAGGGTTAATGGAAAACTTTTTGTGTGCCAAATCTATGTTGATGATATTATATTTGGTTCGACTAACCCTCATTTTAGTGAGAAGTTTGTAAAGCTAATGTCAGAGAAGTTTGAGATGTCTATGATGAGTGAACTCAAGTTCTTTCTTGGTTTGCAAAATCAAGCAAACTAAGGAAGGCACCTTTGTCTCTCAAACAAAGTACACCAAGGACTTATTCAAGAAGTTCAACATGCAAGAAAGCAAAGGTATGAAAACTCCCATGCCTACTAGTGGACATCTTGACTTAACTAAGGAAGGTGAATCGGTTGATCAAAAAGTTTACCGCTCTATGATCGGTTCATTGTTATATCTATGTGCCTCTCGTCCCGATATTATGCTAAGTGTGTGCACGTGCGCACAATATCAAGCGGCCCCTAAAGAATGTCATCTTAAGGCTGTGAAAAGGATAGTGAGATACTTAATACACACACCAAATTTTGGCGTTTGGTATCCTAAGAGGTCTTATTTCTATCTTGTTGGTTACTTCGATTTAGAATGTGCCAGAGACAAGTTTGATAGAAAGTCCACTTCGGGTACTTGTCAATTTCTTGGTAGATCTCTTGTGTGTTGGTCTTCCAAGAAACAAAACTCGTTATCCTTATCCACTGCCGAAGCAGAATACATTGCCGCTGGTTCATGTTGTGCTTAATTACTTTGGATGACCCAAACTCTCAAGGACTATGGGATATATGTGAAACATGTTCCATTGCTTTGTGACAATGAAAGTGCTATCAAGATTGCTCACAATCCCATGCAACATTCTCGAACTAAGCATATTGAAGTTTGTCATCATTTCATTCGAGATCATGTTGCCAAAGGGGACATTGATCTTAAGCATGTTCGCACCGATAAGCAATTGGTGGATATATTTACCAAACCGCTTGATGAGAAAGTTTTTGCCGTTTGAGAGGTGAATTGAACATCATTGATGCTTCAAACTTGGAGTAGGAACTCCATTTGGATACGTGCAAGGCATGAGCCTTTGACTAATCCTTCATATTTATTTCATGTTGCTATTTATGTGTCTTGGATATATTTGAACCCTTGCATGCTATCTAACCCTAGTAGGTACTTGGATGAATCCAAATATATGAGATTGCAACCCACTCACATCTTGAGCAGTCTCTACATCACCAAATCTCTACACAATGGTGGTTAAAAACAAGGAAGCATGAAAATCTCCAAACATATCCTTTGATAGATTCTATATTAAGTTTTATGATTGTCATTTTGGATACACAAGTGCTCTTCCTTGCAAGACTAACCCATGTAGGTAGATGAACTCAAATTCCAAGTGGTGCTCCCAACTCTTAATGAGCTACATCAACCTTGAGCAACCCACACAAGTTCAACTACATGATCAAGATCGACACCGCCACCCAAGGTATGTTATTCCATCTTAGAGAAGCTTTACTCCAAGTCATGGATCAAAGCAACTCAACAAGATGATAATACATCAAGATGCATAAACGAAAAATGGTAACCCCATTTTGAGCTTAAACGATGAGTATGACCTATGATCAAGTGCCCTCACTTGACTCCTAAGTCAATATACTCTAACATAGGTGACTTTGTCGCCGCCCAATCCTAGATGAAGTTCTCTTGTGTTTTTCTGTGATCTTGCATTTGTCTCATGCATATTTGTTTCCCCTTTCAAAAAAAACTTCATCTAGATTTATTTTCTGTTCTTCATTCCCTGCATCCAATTCATTGCAAATCTTTCAGCAAATTCCTTGAAAATCCTTGTGAGATTTTACCTGCCTAGTGAGCTGAGGTGACAAGTGTTTTCACTATGATGAACTCGGTCACACCGGTTTGTTTCCTTCGGTCCAACCGAATCCTTTCGGCGCCACCGAAGCACACAACTCGGTGCCACCGATTTCACTGCAGGAAAGACAGCTTGCCACTTGTTTCTGCATTCTTTTTGCTCCAGCTCCATGATTTTGTCCTCTACCAGCATCACATTCGACTTGCTGCTTTGCTTTCTGATTCAAGGACCAAACCCATTTGTAACAAAAATCCAGAAGAACCCTTCTTAGAAATTGATGTCAAAGGGGGAGGGAGAGATCACATCAAAGCTTAATAATTTCTATAGGGGGAGAGAATACTCAGGGGAGAGTGTAAGAAACCCCAGATGCTTGGTGTTCAAGAGGAGAGAAGTCACATATCTTTAAGAGGGGAAAGACATGTTCATATTTGATTGTTTGCAGTAGCTCTGTTTCTTTTCATTTGTTCAGATTTTCTGCTCCCTATCTTCTCCTAGTATCCCATGCTAGATTCAGGGGTAGCAATACATCTAAGGGAAGGAAATCTTTGAATTCATTGCACATCTTTACCTTTGGGGACATGTCTATATCGAATGGGGTACTCAGTACTCACTCTCTACATGTCATCCCAGTCTTGGTACTCTTGTGGTTTCTTTTGTTTGCTCTGGCTAGTAGGTGTATCTGTGTTATCTAACCTTGTTTACTCAAGTTCATTCCTTCCTAAGGTAACTCAAGACCACAAGGTAAGTATATGCATCACAGTCATGTGTATGAGGACTTCTTGCTGATGTACATATTGTTTGCAAGAAGGACTCATGAGCATGAAGGTACATTCCCTATATTCACATCATTTGCTCTGATGCATATAGCCAAGATACATATAACACATTGCTTATTCTGTCATGTTTATGCATTCACATGCTCCTATATTCCATATTTACATGATTGCATACATGTAAGGGGAGCCTATGCATGTTACATGTCTTTCCAAAGCTTTACTTGTTATTCTCTATATCTTTATCTAAAGCTTTGATGTATGTTGTCATCAATTATCAAAAAGGGGGAGATTGAAAGTACAAGTGCTCCCTGGGTGATTTTGGTAAGTAATGTCAACATATATCTTATTGAACTAATGCTTCTACCTAGTATGTTTTAGATAAGTTCAACAATGGAGTGGCATGGACTAGAGGATGTGGAACCCCTTCAAGATGCTGAGGACAAAGGATTGGCTGAAGCTCAAAGCTCCTGACTCTACACTTTCTATTTTAGCAATCCAAGATCACATTGAGTCCATAGGAAAGCCAATACTATTAAGAGGGGATGGTGTGTTTCTTAATGAGTTTCTTGCTCAAAGTGCTTAGTAATATGCTCCAAAGCCCTCAACCACTTTCTCATATCCACATATGTCCCAAACCAGAAGTCAAACTCGGCCCCGCCAAAACTTTCTATCCGGCGCCATCGAGTTCTCTTGACATAGCCACTGCCAGAAACCCTAATCAATTCGGTCTCACCGATGGGATCTCGGTCTCACCGAGACGGGCTTGCAAACTCTCTATTGCCTATTGCAATAATTTCGGTCCCACCGAGGTATGCAATCGGTCCCACCAAGTTTGCTTGGCCAACTCTCTGTTTCTCTTATTACCCAAATCGGTCCCACCGAGTTTGTGTAGTCGGTCAAACCAAGTTGAGGCTTTACCCTAACCCTAGCACATCGGTCCTACCGAGTTCATCATATCGGTCCCACCGAAAACCCTAACGGTCACATTATGAACTAAATCGGTCTGACCGAGTTCTCTAAATCGGTCCCACAGAGTTTGGTAAATTGTGTGTAACGGTTTGATTTTGTGTGGAGGCTATATATACCCCACAACCCACTCTTCATTTGTGGAGAAAGCCATCAGAACATGCCTACACTTCCAACATACATTTTCTGAGAGAGAACCACCTACACTTATGTTGAGGTCAAGATATTCCATTCCTACCACATAAATCTTGATCTCTAGCCTTCCCCAAGTTGCTTTCCACTCAAATATTCTTTCCACCAAATCCAATCCTATGAGAGAGAGTTGAGTGTTGGGGAGACTATCATTTGAAGCACAAGAGCAAGGAGTTCATCATGAACACACCATTTGTTACCTCTTGGAGAATGGTGTCTCCTAGATTGGTTAGGTGTCACTTGGGAGCCTCTGTCAAGATTGTGGAGTTGAGCCAAGGAGTTTGTAAGGGCAAAGATATCGCTTACTTCGTGAAGATATACCCGAGTGAGGAAAGTCCTTCGTGGGCGATGTCCATGGTGGGATAGAAAAGGTTGCTTCTTCGTGGACCCTTGGTGGGTGGAGCCCTCCTTGGACTCGCGCAACCGTTACCCTTCGTGGGTTGAAGTCTCCATCAATGTGGATGTACAATAGCACCACCTATCGGAACCACGCCAAAAATCTCCGTGTCTCCAATTGTGTTTGCACACTCCAATCCCATCCCTTTACATTCTTGCAACTTGCATGACTTACTTTCCTCTTCTCATATACTCTTGTCATGCTTGCTTGAGATGTATTGTGAATGTTCAAACTTGTGCCAAAACTCCACTTCAACTTAAAGAAAATAAAAACTGCAACTTTTCTTGCTAAGAGTCTATTCACCCTCCTCTAGACACCTCTTCTCGATCCTACAAGGAGCGGTTTGATCTCCCCTATCTTCTTCACCGTGACCCTGCTCACTGGCGCGCAGACGACGGAGGCCTCGCCTTGTGCAAGTTGGTGCCGCTTGATAATGATACGTGTGATGTTAAGATGCCATCGCTTGAGGGTAAGGCTTGGGAAGGCGCATACTGAGATTGGGTTGTTTATATTGGGTCCAACTGCGAGTGGGAACTTGTGAATGTGTACACTCGTCACCGGGTTCCACTTCCAAAAATCTCAGACTGCCCAGAGGTTGAGCACACCGGTTATGACCATACTTTAAACTACGGTCATGGTGATTGTCGTCTACAGAAGATAGCAATTTGTCGAGTTCTCGACCGCTCTTGGGATTTAATGGAATATGTAGTTGTTGCTATCTTTGACAAGCTTGTTGCCTTCCTTCATAGTTCGACTCGATGGATATTGCTCACAAATCAGTTTCTATACAAGGATGAGTACTGTGATGCAATTCAATACAAGGGTCTTGTGTTTGCTGCCACCACTCGTGGCACTATTTTTTCATGGAATCCTTATGATTTCGGTGCGTTTGTCTTCCACCGTAATTATAATTGTTTCATCCACATGCATGTGGGTTAGCTAGTTTCCCTTTACTAATTAACCTTCTTGTGTTTCCAAGGTCCTGTGAACATTCCACCACCTATACTTGAAAAAAATTATAACCAAGGGGGAGATGACGATGATGATGATCATGCACATGAGGACCCATATACTCAGTGGTGTCTGGCAACTTATTCCGATGGATCACCTCTTCTTGTTTGTATATAGGGCACCGCTGATGTGACTAAGGAAGCAGGTGTTGTCTCCCATGGTCGCACTCTCTGGACCTATTCCAACATCCGTTGCAGGGTATTCGGAATGGATACTACTGTGCTAGCGCCAACACCTTCTCCCTGGTTTAGTATTGATACTCTTGGAGGAAACTCGCTCTTCCTTGGACAAAACTATCCAATCATGGTGAAAGGCGATCCAGCTGCTGTTGACACAACGTTACTACTACCATTTATGAGATGCAACTATATCTATACCTCGGACATTGCTATGCTTCCCTACCGTGGCTATCACAATATGGGTCATGAAATAGGCTGCTTCAGCCTGGATGATCAGCCCTGCATTGGTCTCGAGATTGACAGTAGCTGGCCCTTCTGAGACAAACTCTTCTAGTTCAAAGCAAGTGTTTCCAACGCCGAGGAGTGGTTGAGCTGAAGTTCATTTCATTGCTTGTTATTTGTTGTGTGACGAAAACTTTAGTATTTACTAGAATGCTTTGTTGGAACTAATCTATAATCCAACATGTATCCTTGTTGTCGTTGTGTGTTGATGACTTGTTGTATGTAATGAATGGTACATTTGTATATGCATGTCATAAACTCAATGTATAAATAGTTTTCGACTCACTTCTTGGAGTGTTAGTGCCGTAGTAGTATAGCCAGCATCCGTAGTAGTGTGAAGTTGCCACATCACATAGAGCCAACCAATAGTTAGTTCTAGTTAGATCAACTAGAGCTAGGTGTCGCACAGAGACCGAGAAATATGGTGTTAGCATGACTGCGTGAGGTGGGCTTGTACATAGTATGATGTAGGCACAGGGCTTGCTGTGTTTCCTAAATGTGGAGAAGATTTGGTCGAGTTCTTTCTCCTTTTGCCGACACATGGGACATCCATCATCCAGGTCGTGTCATGCAAGAAAATGGAGTGGTAATTGAAGCCACGTGATGTGCATCTTGGCTTAAACTGTAAATAGAATCTTACTACTCTTGAGTAACTCCAAAAGCGGCCATCGAAGATCTTTATTGGATTTGTTTTTCATCACCAGCACGTCGAGGTGAAAGATGTGCAGGTTCAGTGGGTCCTCCTGCGTTTTCACTGACATGTGGAACCTCATGTGAGCAAACATACGATGGGCTCCGCGCGTCTGCTGGCTGGCTGAGAAGAGAGAAGAGGAGGGCTGAGCACGGACTCCAGGAAATTTGTTCTACGTAACCAGCACCTCGATATAGGCTCGATATAGTGGGGTGGCATGGGCCATAACTAGCATTCACGTCTAGCAGTACGACACATGCCACCCACACGAGTCCCATCCGACACCAATTTTCTTGGAGTCTGTGCTAGAGCCATCTCTTCTCCCTCCTGTTTTCTCAGCCATCGCGGGATGGGAGGGGTGGGGGTTTGCCGATAGTCGGTTTGCTCAACTACAGTGCCACTTGTAAGTGAAAATGCAACACAGCACACATTCCCCCTTGAGGGGCGTGCCGAACCAACCGTATGGCGGTGCGATGCGAACACGGCAGGCTTTTCCTCTTGAACTTCTAACTTGTAAAATTTGGTTCTGCTCCATGGCGTGACCGATAGATAGAAATAACGATTTTCCCTAGAGCAATGAGAAGTTTGGTTCTGGCATGGTTCATGCATGGAGTACGTATGAAAATTATGAAGTTGATGTGAAAGGTAAGATAATTACTAGTAGTGCCATATACTACTACATGGATTTGACGGAAAGATAAAGATACATACAGATCCATCAACGACATCCTCACACCCTAGTGCGCCGTGTCACCAACCGACGTGTGAGGAGCAGCGGCGTTGGCGGCGAGCTCAATGTGCTTTTGAACAATGCCGTCCAAGGTTGCCCTACGGGTCAAGAAGGCCAGCCACCTATCCTCCTCCTCTGGCACGTAGTAGTCCTTGTGGACGATTTGCGCATAGACGTGGGTGATTATGTCGACGGTGTGTTGTTGCGCCAGGAGCTGCACGGCGAGCGCGACCTCGAGGTGGACATTCTCCGGCGTGACGACGGGCAGTCGCAGGGCCACCAGTGCGTCGAAGAGGTTGTCACCATAGAGGCCGTTGAGGGTGGCGAGCATCGCAGAGCCTGGGCGCATGGGCTGGAGGCGTATGTCAAGGTCGTCCGCGAGCTTCTTGAGACGGTGAACTTGTCAAGGAAGCCGATGAGGACCTTGTCGAACAAGGAGACAAAGTTGTCGTCCAAGTGGCCTCTCGCCCTGGCAGCCTCAAGCACGACCTAGAGACGTTCCTCGGTGTCGGGCCGCAGGCCGGTGTCATGGACCATCTGGCATAGCCGGCTGATGCTCGCGCTCATCGCCTCCATGGGCGTAGCTTCTAGTCAACCGATCTTACGATTAGAGTGATCACTCTTGCCCTTGGTTAGGGTGCATAGGTGCGTAGGATTTCATAGATTGGACTGGCGGGGAGCCTTTATATGAGAAGTGCAGACTGCGTTGCATTCACGTGTGTGTTTGCCATCTACTCCTTGGCCCTCTACTGCACCTGCCTTTGGCTGTATGACAGGTGGGCCAACCACCTGTTGGGCCCACATGTCATTCACCCAAACGCAGGTGCAGTAAGTCAATGAAGCTGCGTCCCCCTCCATCCCAAAACACTTAGGCACGGTACATTAACTCCCTCATCGTTTCTTATTTTGTGACATATCAACCAATGAGAGATGTGGGTCGTGAATGCTTTCAATGACTTGAGACTACCAAACATAACATGCAGTGGTTAGTTCATTGCGTGTAATCCTATTAATTAGCAAAAAGACATTAAGTTCTCTCGCTTTCCCCTTCATATTGGTCATGGTGCACAACCTAAGAGCATGGTTAATAGTATAGCCTTCCCGCAAAAAAATGGTTAATAGTATAGCCAGCTGCTGGCTATATGTTATTGCCATGTCATATAGAGCCATCACTTGTAGCCACTCATACAATAAGGTTAGCTATAAGGCTGGCTATAAGAGTACTACTTTTTCTCATCTTCTATCTCTCTTTCTTCATATTTATTGTATATCGACCTAGGAATCCGCATATAGCTAGGCTCTTGCATGAGAGACCACTGCTCTTTTTCATTTGCTCTAAGATGACTTAGACTAGCCACAGTGGGAGTAACTTCATTAGTAACATCGAGTCCAACTTAAAAAAATTTCTTACGTGGCAATGAGTTAATGAGGAGAGAGGTAGTTTGAGTAACTTAGCTAGTTATTACTGTAACACCACATGTCCCAAATGCAATATGAGTCTATAACCTAATAAATGAAGCTTTGCATGTTACCATACTTATGTTACTACCCACTATGAAAGGTAGTAACGTAGTTTAGGGATATGTGTATGTTACTAGTGTATGTTACCCTTCATTGTCGTTGGTCAAACACCTAGACGGAGGGAGTAGTCTCAAGTCTTTGGATGCATACGCACCCCACGTCTCGTATTGGGTGATTTCTTTTTTCATGGCAAAAAACAAGGAACGAGGTGGTAGTTAATGCACCACGCCTAAAAGTTTTGGGATTACTATTTGGTTTTCGTAACGTGACTAATGCACCAGTACGGAGGGAGTACAATAGTAGTCTTTGATTGCAATTTTTTGTTGGTAGCTTACAAAGTTGAGCGCTCGGTGAGTACAATAGTAGTCTGATTGATGAGACTTCAGATTTGAGCCATCTACCGGAAGGAATAAAACAATACACCACGTATTTATTTACAGAGTAGTACATTTTTTGTGACATGTATTACTAGATATTGCTAGTCAAATACTAAATCCAGATGGACGTGGTAGTACTACTAAATCCATACGGTGGTGCTAGTACTAGTAGTAGTACTACTAATGTAGTAGCACTGTACTACCCGTTGGTCAAATTATTACGTGCTACTCCTCGCAATGAAGTGACAAGACCTTGCGCCGAAGATGACACCTGAGTATAGGCGCCGTGTTCGGCATAACATAAGTCAGCCTCATCGTCTGCAGTCACTATCATCATGGCTATAGAGCTAGCTTGCTTACAACTAGCCGTGTTCGACATAATTTTCCGTGCGTAGATGCCTGTGCATTGCATGTAACACCAAGATTGGGGGTGGACGGCGCCGAGAGTGGCCATCGCGCTAGATTTTTCCATGGCTTTCTAGATGTGGTGGGGAGGAGATATGGCTGATTGTGAGAGACAAGGAGTTGTTTGTAAATAGGGAACAAGTGCGGGCATGTTTTTGCAAAACTAGAGAAGTTTGGTTTGTATGCGTCAGATCTAGATCCGATGGCTATTGGTGAAAGATGGAAGGCACAACATCATCACCAACTCAGGACTTCACAGGATTTTGAAAATGTAGGAATAGGACATGGCAATATTACAAGTTTCAAACTGATATTACAAATGTTAGGAGTAATGTTGCACCTACGACGAGGGAATCTAGGAAGTTTATGTACTAACTTTTGTTACTTTAGGTGGATGCAACATTATCGTACAAACTAAAATCCACCGCCCTGACAAGTCACTAATGGGCAAATAAATTTTCGAGTCCCTGGCCACTTGATGTTTCAAAAACAAATTCAGCTTCTGCGGAGACTTTGTCATTTAGGCTTAGATGCTTGCGGTGATCAGCACGCCATTCATTGTTGCGCCAGAGAACGCCAAACCTCATTACCTTGAGGACACTTGCCTCCAGAACAAAGAACCTGGCCAATTTAATCTCAGATGTGCTGCCTCGGTAGTCGATCAAATCAATTTCTGTAAGATGGAGATCAAGGCATTCGATGAGATTGTTATAGTGCAACACATTTTTCACTTTCAGGTCTTTTTATCTTCAAAAGAAGAGAACATATTAGAGCAGCTGGCTGTATAAGATTGTTGTGTCTTCAAGAGGTACCAATATCATTCGCTCATACGATGGGGTTGGCTGGCTAGTGATATTTTTTCACTCTCTCTCTCTTTCTCTTTCCTCTCATTTACCTAGGAGCACGTGAAGAGCTTGGGCATTTGTTGCCTTCCACTATGTGGTCGATGTCATATTCTCAAAAGTATGCCACATAATACACATCGATGTCAAATAAAAAGATTTTGGCACCGCTCTCGCGATGTGAGAGAGTTGGCACCGCTATGCTCATAGACCGACATGTATAAACAAATCAATCAAACCAACTACACCAGCCTCTCACTCTCCCAAACAAGTGTTTTTTATTGCCTCAGTCCTCTCTCTCTCTCTCTCCAACGCAAGTGTTTTTTCATTGCGTGAGTTAATTTGGCACTGGAGCAAAGTAGGTGATCCAGATTGGGGCACCAGGTGAGAAATGGAGGGGCATCGATCCGAAATGCATCCAAGTGAATTTGGCACGTGTTTTGGCCTACATAGTGGAGGGCCGTTATAGCCCACTTTTGTACTACCTCGTATTTAGTGTAAAATTTTGACCATAGATTTACCTAAGAAAATGCCAATGCATGTCACCAAAAATTATACCATTTGAAATTATGTTGAAATACGAATCCACCGATGTAATTTTTAGTGACATGCATTAACATTTTGTCAGTTAAATCTATGGTCAAATTTTGATACTACAAAATAGGAAGAGTAAACCAGGACAGTGGTAGTACTTGCTCTTAGGGAAACCATAGAGTTACTAGTCTAAGTTACTTTCCACTATGACTAGCCTAGGCTACTATAGTAGTACAACAAAAAATGATGCAGGTGATCACGTGAGAAAAAAATACTAAAAACATTTCTTTCGGTGCAGTGCGTAGATGCAGTTTTGAACACTACACTTGTCATCGTAATTTGGGAAAATTACGAAAAAATTGAGCTACGTTGTGATTACCGTTTACTAATAGGAAAGAAGTTTCACCTTGATGAGTAGCTTCTCTGTGCATGGAAAGCATGTAAGGAATCCAACAACTTGATCCATATTAGGGCCGACAGATTTTATTGCCAAGATCTTCACTGTGCGCATAGACTGGGTAAAATTTGTGGGAATCATTTTCTAGAAGACGGTCGTAAATACATCAAGAAGAAATTTAAAAATGTGAATTTCAAGAAGACGGAGAAGAAGATGAGTGGTGTACCTGAACGATTATGGATCCAATAAAGAGTTCGGAGAATTTGGCAGACAAGTACACCAACGCTGTCAATTTTGGTGCGTTGATGACCCTGATTTTTGTGGGACCTTATAGATCAGGTACAAGCAATCTCTCAAGGAAAGGCGCATTCTCAATGACCATAACGTGGAACAGCTGGAGTGATCTCTTCCCAATTGATGTCTTGTTGCGGGGCCAGCAAGACACATAAATCCATCGGAGATTCATCGAGGCGATGTGGAGGCTAATGAACCCGTGGATCTGCTCAAGACAAAGGTACTCGAGCACAGTACAGTCGTGGAGCAGGTGCTCCATAGCATGCTTCGAGATGCCAACGTCGAAGTGGTCGAGCTGCTTGAGTTGAGGGAGAAGAAGGGCGGGCGCAACATTAATCTGGGGAAGATAGCAGGAGCTGAAGCTAGCGCAGTGCAGCATTGGCGTGAGGCGGAGCGTGGATGGTGGTAGAGAGCGACATCGTCCAGCCTCAAAGCTGAGCACCTCGAGCTGATCTAGGGCAGGGGATAAGAACCACTCGTCGAACTTGGCTTGGACCTTGCAGTTGGTATGGAACATGCTGATGTCAAGGCGTCTGGCTGGCCCAGGGTGCGATGAAAGGATCTCGGAGACTGCGGCCATGTGTTTGCAATCCCCGTCGCAGAGGCAGCTGTCAATGGTGAGGTTGAGGGCGATGCGACGCCAGAGGGGGCACCACCGCTGGGAGAGTAGGGCGGTCCGCACAACCGATTTGGTGGGGAGGGGGGCTATGATGACGAGCAGCATGTCATCGGGGAGGCTGCTGATGAAGTCCAGGCTCGTCGGATGCGGTTTGGCTCGAGCCGCCTCCGCTTGTTGGCTGCCTCGGCGTCCATCTCAACCGGCGGCAACACTGGTGTACACGTGCTGGTGTGTGTTGTGTGCTAGCCTGCTAGGTGTGCGCGAGTGCGTCCTTCTGTGCATGCCGCCGCAAAGTGGTGAATTGTGCGCGAGTGTGTCCTTCATGCGGAAGAAGTGTGTGCTCAATGCGCCCTCAATTTACTAGCGTGCGGGGTGCTATCCCGAGTGGTTTCAACTTTGTTTACTTCATTGCGTGTCAGATGGGGATCTAGTTTACTTATTTTCACCCACTGCCACATGGGCCAGCACACGAAAATAGAGAACACAAGCTGACAAGACAACATGTGGACTGGTTGACCGGTCAACTAAACAATATACGGAGCTATACGCTGACACAGTGAGCATATAATCCGTCGGTATAGTGAGTTTGAGTGAGAGGGGAGGCTCGTGAGAGATAGCAGAGAGAGAGAAAGAGCTACTCCTTCCGTCCGATAATGTAGTGCCAACATTTTTTTTAAAGTCAAACTTTTGAAACTTTGACCAAGTTTATAAATAAATTACGTATATCTACAATACCAAAGATAAAAGATAGTATGAAGTAAGTATATGTTGTGATGAATCTAATGATCGTTCCAGATGTAAATGTTTTTCTCCACATATACCTGGTCAAACTTTTCTAAGGTTTGACATTTCAAACATCCATATGCTTATGGACGTGAGAGAGTCCCTAACTAGAGCGAGAGAGAGAGTGAAATAGAAAGAGTGAGAGGAAAAAGTGTGTGTGCATGTGTGAAAGAGACATGGACAACACACGATAAAAGTAGAGAAAAGGCATGTTTGTCTTATGCAAACATATCACACATGCATCTTCGACAACGGAAGCAAGGTGAGGAGATAGTGTGTGGTTGTTTGCAACCGAGAGAGAAAGACCCCTAGCACGTGGCCAAGAGGGGTTTGACAAACAAGGTAGAGAGGTCGAGAGAGACGTACGGAGAAAATGCAGACATGGGGAGGAGAGAGTGTATGTTTGTCACAGAGAGAGCCCCTGGAGATCGTGATGGGACTACATGGGTGGGAGATCGAGTGACAAGGTGTGTGCGCGATAGAAGATACCCCGAGAGCTATCGAGATAGACGTGTGGATGGAAGGAGACAATATGTGGGTTCCTGATGGCTAGTGAGAGATAATCATACTTAGGGGGAGTGTGTGCGCCTATGATGGAGTGAGGGATTATGGTACTTAGGGAGTGCATGTCACATAGAGAGAGAACAAGGGCGAAGAGTGTTGGATGGGTCTATATGTAGCGTGAGCGAGACATGTGTATGTGTGAACCAGGGAGATATAAAGTTTGAGAGAGATAGAGGAGCCCCGATAAGGCCGAGTGGTGTGTTAGATAGCTGAGAGGGGGAAAGAGATATTCCATCCGCTCGATAATGCAGTGCATGTAAAATTTTTAGAAGTCAAACTTTGGAAAATTTGATCAGGTTTACGCAAATGTTATTTATATCTACAATACCAAAGATACATCATATGAAACTACATCTCATGATGAATCTAATAGTATATGTTTGCCATTCTAGATGTAAATGTTTTTCTCCACGTACATGGTCAAACTTTGTGATGTTTGACTTTTCAATAAATCTACATGCTATGGACCGAAGAGAGTGCCTAAGTCGAGAGAGATCAAGTGCGTGTGAAGGAGAATGAGTGAGTGTGCAAAAAGAGTATGTGTGTGAAAGAGAAAGGGACAACGAATGATAAATTAGAGAAAGGGTGTGTTTTTTCGTTTCTTATGCAAACATATCACACATGCATCTCCAAGATAGAAGAGCAAGGTGAGGAGATACACGAAGATAGCTAGTGCATGATTGTTTGCAACGGAGAGAGACACCCCTATAGCACATGTCCAATAGAGGTCTACCAACAAGGAACAAAGGTCGAGGGACACATGGAGAACATGGACACATGGGGAGGGAGAGAGGGTGTGTTTGTGATAGAGAGATCCCCTCGAGATCATGAGGGGACTATATGGGTGGGAGATCGAGGGAGGTGCGTGCGCGATAGGAAGATGCCCTGAGAGAAATCGAGATAGACCATGCACATGTTTGTGATGGAGACTAAGATTAGCTAGTCATATACATATAGGGGGACTGCGTGTGCCTACATTTGAGTGAGATACCATCATACTTGGCTAGGCATGAGATTGTGTGTGTGAGAGAGAGAGATGGAGAAAGAACGATGAAGAGAGATAGAGTTTTAGATGGGTCTATCGAGTGCGAGTGAGATATGCATGTGTACATGTGACCCAGGTAGATGGAGAGTTTAAGAGAGAGAGGGAAGAGCTCCGAGACGACAGAGTGGTGTGTGAGAGAGTTACGGGCAACGAGCCAAGGAATTTGTGTGCGTACGATGAGTGCACCCAAGATATTTAGCTTGCACTAGAGAATCATACATAGTGTGTGAGAGAGACCTATAGATGGAGTATATATGCATGCGAACTAGAAAGACACCCCCCCACACACAAATAGAGAGAGAGAGAGATGGACAGAGAGGGCGAGGGACCAACAAGGTTTGTGTGTTGGATGTGTGCGACAGAATTGAAGATTGTCAGCGAGAGAGAGAGAGAGAGAGAGAGAGAGAGAGAGAGAGAGAGAGAGCAGGAGTCCAGGAGAGGGGGAGGTCGTGTTTTATGCATCAAAGACTGATATAAACCATGTTTCGATATAAACTTGCATTCAAATATTTAAATTGCAGAACATGTTGTCTGCAATCCACACATGAATGGAGATATGCGTATATCAAACAAGTTCATTAATTTGACTTTCAACATGTTCATGGAGTACTATAATGCCGTACAACATGCTACTCGATTGAGGTGTTCAATTTTGGATTTAGTTCACTATTTTGACCTAGTGAACGAGCTATTTCATTGAATCGAGATATTTCATTTTGGGTTTGATTCCCGTGTTTGAGTGGGTCAACTATTTGTCATATAGTAAATCGCTAGCAATGAGCGTGTAAAAACACATTACTCCCGAGCATCATCTCTCCATCTAAAAAGAAGTGGCAAGCTAATATTTCAAAATTTGATTCAAATCGACATGGTAAGGTAGACGTGGATGCTCGTTCTCCCAAAATTTCAATGAACCATTAAACACCCTCTGCTCTGTGGAATTCTCTCGAGCAAATAAATGGGAGACGTGAAATTACCGCCCTATGTGGGACACACATCAATTGGCCCGTTGTACATCGAGGGTAGATTCGTAACTACATCCAAGCGCGCCTTCTCCTGGGCCTAAATGACATGTGCCGAATAATTCATAAACCATGGTTGGCAAAACACTCTCTCCTCGCCCGAAATAGCTCGCACCCACTATTTCAAAACACGCTCTCCTTGCCCGAAATCTCTCGCGCCCACTATATTTCAAAACACGCCCTCCTCGCCTAAAATCGCTTGCCCCCACTATATTTCAAAACACGCCCTCCTCGCCCGAAATCGCTCGTGCCCACTATTTGGGAGAAGCAAATTTACTCTACTATCCCCGACCCTCAGTACACAGACCCAAGCCGAGAAGCCTAAAGGCAGGGGTAGAACTGTAACTCCCCCCCACATTTCAGACAAATGCGTCCGTAAGACATGGTTCCCCCTCCCAATTCCCCATTCATACCTTGTGGGCGCCAAATCACCTTCTCCCCGGAAGCTCCCTTCTCCCGAGTCGCGAAACCTCAGCCCCTCATCCATGGCGCCCCCACCGCACCATATTCACAGCTGCCCTCCTCTCTAATCCCGGAGACATTGTCCATTTGTCGTTGTGCACTGGGCCATGTGCCTCTTACTCCGTGCTGCCGGAGCTGCCTCGACAACAGACGCGTGAACCGTACCGAAGCCGATTCACCCCTGCTGTTGTTCACGGCACCGGAGCAGTCCAACTTTGGACCCGTCCAGAGCCCCGACGCTGCTTCCCCGTAGCCGTCGACCATCACGACATCTCTGCTTCCCTGCCGCCACTAGCCACCGCAACTACGCTGACCTCACCGACTAGGCAGCTGGAGCTGCCTACTTCACCGGGCCGACAGATAGGTCGCACCCTCATCTCAAATCACTTTATTTAGGTGTTAGTTGTCTAAATTTTTATTCTGGGCCAATTGATTCCCAATGGGAAGCAGCACCCCTCGAGCTGGCGAAGCTCCTAGGCTGCCGGTTGGCTGTTGTCTAACGTAAGGGTGCGAGGGTGCAAGTTCACCGCGGAAGTAGCGCTTAGATGGCTATCTTATAGTTGCGTGGGTTGAAGGTACTGCCACCGCCGGATCTGGATGATGGAGAGTCTTTGTGGATTGGCCCGGGGGAAGCGCAACCATGGCAGTGCGGTGGGGTGGGGAGCAAGGTTTTGGTCGGGGCCACGGACAGCGGAGGCAGGCTGCTCTGCCGGTGGTCTTTGGCTCTTCAGGGAAGATTCTGAACAGTGTCAGCCGGGAGGCACAAGACGGCCATCAAGCCATCCGGCGTAGATCAGACAATACCAAAATAAAATAAAATCATGTGACCCCAATTTAGTCTTCAGTCAACAGACATGTGACCACTCTCCTACCTTGCTATTGATCTCTTAGGGTATTTCTACAGATCAGAGAGATGTGTCGTTCTTAACATTATGCGTTTTCTGCATCTTCAGCCACACCGTCTTCTGACTCACCGCAGGTGCTCCAACAAGGGAAGCATACACCAGAAGGGAGCTATATTCCCCACTCAACAGTTCCCTGCATCGAATGTGTGTGCCCGACATGGAGAGCCACAACAACTGCAGGGCCATCGACAAGTCGGCACATGATGCTCACTCCTATGGATGGCGGCCAGACAGGTTGTACCCTCATCTTACTTGTGTGCAACATTTATGGCTTTGTTATTCATCTAAGCATGGAAAATAGATTATCACATTTCACTGTATATTCATGCTGATCTCTTACGAGTCTTGTTTAGGAGTTAACACTATTCCATAGTTCAGCTAAGAGACTTGTTCTCTAGGTAACGTTGTTCCATAGTTATCATCCATCAGCCAATGCTATCCCATAGGTTGGTGATTATAGTATTATACCACTTCTAGTATAACCTATGTTGTTCCTTAATACTTTTGTGTGCCATCTAGTTAATCTCGAGTACAAACGATACATATTCTGTAGCTTTCATCTGTGTTCTCCCTTTAGTTTTTGAGACTCGTTGCTGCGTGTTAACCCCAGTCCTACTATTTATGTCATCTCCTACAGGCACTCATTACATAAATCTAACTACTAGTTGTCTTCCATGCATGTCAGATATAATTGTGCACACTGATTTATCCACAAGAACCTCACGGAGCAATGTAACAGCCAACAAACTTGACGTCAATGATACCCAATATGATGGAACATGTAAAGGCAGTTCTTCACAAGACTTGTAGAAAGATGATGAATCCTATTCACCCCATAAGGTCCTTGCTCTAACTTGGCCCTTGATATGGGCATCACCGTTTTTACATACCCCGCGGGGCCAATCGTGGTTTTCCGTAGGAACGAAGCAAAATGAAAAGGGTCTTCCAAGGATCGCGGCTAAAGCAACGTCGCTCACAGTGTTGGGCTAGAGCCTTGCCTCCACTAGGCCCGGTCACGGCAGTGTGGCGGCTCGTAGCTGTCGTCGTCGCTCGAGCCATGTCCGGAGGATGCGCTGTTGCTATCCGAAGAGTCGCGGACAAGGTCAAGGGCAAGTTCACCACCGGTGGCCCCACTGCCTTGACCTCCTCCCTTGGGGCAGCACTCCAAGCATCGGTCGTCCTCTCTGAAGACCTTGAAGAAGAGAGTCGATGCCCCGTCGTACTCGAAGTAGATGGCGTGACCTCCCTCCGGGCGGCAGGCACGTGCAATTGATGTCTACTACACAACTTATTCTTGTAGACTCGTGTTGAGCCTCCAAGCGCAGAGTTTTGTAGGATAGTAGCAACTTACCCTCAAGTGGATTACCTAAGGTTTATCAATCCGTGGGAGGTGTAGGATGAAGATGGTCTCTCTCAAACAACCCTACAACCAAATAATAAAAAGTCTCTTGTGTCCCCAACACACCAAATACAATGGTAATTTGTATAGGTCCATTAGTTCAGCAAAGAGATGGTGATACAAGTGTAGTAATGATAGTAGATATTGATTTTTGTGATAGTGACAATAAAAATAGCAAGGTAGCATGTAACAAAAGTGAGCACAAATGGTATTGCAATGCTTGAAAACAAGGCCTAGGGTCCGTACTTTCACGAGTGCAATCTCTCAACAATGCTAATATAATTGGATCATATAACCATCCCTCACGTGCGATGAAGAATCACTCCAAAGTTCTTATCTAGCGGAGAACATAAGAAGAAATTGTTTGTAGGGTACGAAACCACCTCAAAACTATTATTTTCGATCAATCTATCCTAGAGTTTGTACTAAAATAACACCAAGCTATTCTTTCCGATCGATCTAACCAAGAGTTCATACTAAAATAACACCATACGATACACATCAACCAACACTAATGTCACCTAGATACTCCAATGTCACCGCGAGAATCACGTGAGTTGATTATACGATATGCATCAAACAATTTCAGATTCATAATACTCAACCCAACACAAAGAACCTCAAAGTGTGCCCCAAGATTTCTACCGGAGAAACAAAGACGAGAACATGCATCAACTCATATGCATAGATTACCCCAATGTCACCTCGGGAATCCGTGAGTTGAGTGCCAAAACACATATCAAGTGAATGAATATGATACCCCATTGTCACCATGGGTATTCATAGCAAGACATACATCAAGTTCTCTCAAATCCATAAAAGTATTCAATCCGATAAAACAAAATCTCAAAGGGAAAAATTCAATTCGCAACAAGATAGAGAGGGGAAAACACCATATGATCTGACTATATTAACAAAGCCCGCGATACATCAAGATCGTGACATCTCAAGAACATGAGAGAGAGAGAGATTAAACACATAGCTACTGGTACAAACCCTCAGCCTTGAGGGTGGACTACTCCCTCCTCATCATGGTGGCCATGGGGATGATGAAGATGGCCTCCGGTGATGATCTCCCCCTCCGGCAGAGTGCCGGAACAGGGTCTAGATTGGTTTTTCGTGGCTATAGAGGCTTGCGGCAGCGGAACTTCTGATCTAGGGTTACCCTGAGGGTTTTTGGAATATTTGACGATTTATAGGGCGAAGAGGGTGTCGGTGTCAAAACCGGTGGATCTCGGGTAGGTGGTCCCGAACTGTGTGTCTAAGGCGGATGGTAACAGGAGGCAGGGGACACGATGTTTTACCCAGGTCCGGGCCCTCTTGATGGAGGTAAAAGTCTACGTCCTGCTTGATTATTCTTGATAATATGAGTAGTACAAGAGTAGATCTACCACGAGATCGGAGAGGCTAAACCCTAGAAGCTAGCCTATGGTATGATTGTCTGTTGTCCTGTGGACTAAAATCCTCCAGTTTATAGACACCGGAGGGGGCTAGGGCTACACAAGGTCGGTTACAAAGGAGGAGATGTACATATCCGTATTGCCTAGCTTGCCTTCCACGCCAAGTAGAGTCCCATCCGGACACGGGACGAAGTCTTGAATCTTGTATCTTCATAGTCCAACAGTCCGGCCAAAGGATATAGTCCGGCTGTCCGGAGACCCCCTAATCCAGGACTCCCTCAGTAGCCCCTGAACCAGGCTTCAATGACGATGAGTCCGGCACACAGTGTTGTCTTCGGCATTGCAAGGCGGGTTCCTCCTCCGAATACACCACAGAAGAGTTTGAATACAAGGATAGTGTCCGACCCTGCAAAATAAGTTCCACATACCACCGTAGAGAAAGAATAATATTTCCACCAATCCAATCTGCTGACACGTTTTGGCAGCGTGACATCACGCCATGACCCGGTAATTATTTGAACCGTTTTTCTTTAACCAGCCCCGCACATAACGCGAGGCGGTTTCTTGACACGTCTTGTCAAAGCAGAGATCGTGTTCCCTTTATCACGGGATTCTCATCAATACAAACGTGGGTAACCCAACTGTGCCTGTTGGTATGACTCCTAGATTTTAGGTAAGTCTAGAACGGCCATGAGGAGGACGCCTGGCATTCATCCCCTTTATAAAGGGACAAGGCTTTTTCTTCTTTCCCTCCCGTGCTCAATCGAATCCTTCCCCCGCCTTGAGTTCTAACACCCAAAGCCCAGGTCAGGTGCTTCGGACTTTCAATCATGTCCGGATCCAGCCTTCAAGGCCGGTGGACGCCTTCCTCCGTCACGGAGGAGGACATCAAAAAGTTGAGGGAGGCCAGATATTTGACCGCCGAAATTTCGCATAGGCTGCGTGCCCGAGGGCAGGTCGTCCCTACTCCCGAACCCAACGAGAGCGTTGTGTTCGTCTCCCACTTCCTCCGAGGACTAGGCCTCGCTCTGGATCCCTTTGTTAGGGGTCTCATGTTCTATTACGGGCTGGATTTTCACGATCTGGCCCCAGATTCCCTTCTTCACATCTCGTCATTTATTGTCGTTTGTGAGGCCTTCCTCCGCATTACCCCTCACTTCGGCCTATGGCTCAAGACCTTCGATGTGAAGCCGAAGATGGTCGAGGGGCAGTATGCAGCGTGCGGAGGTGCTCTAATAAGCAAAATTGCTGACGCTCCATGGCCAAAGGGTTCCTTTCCAGAGGTGTCCGGATTGTGGCAACGGGAGTGGTTTTACGTCACAGCTCCCCGAAGTGCCAAGTGGGTAGCTGCCCCCACCTTTAGCTCGGGCCCTCCACCACAACTGATGTCATGGATCAGCAGGGTGCTGAGCTGGGGTCCAGCCAAGGACGTGCCAATACTGCAGAGCCGTATCCGAGATCTCTTCGAGGGAGATTTCAGTCTGGTTATGGTAATGCAAGTTATGCTGGTTCGTCGAGTCCAGCCCTGCAAACGCCGACCCCTCCGCATGTGGGAATTCAACCCAGAAGGACCACGCACTATTCAGAATTTCCTCGGCATGACACATGAGGAGATGTACAAATCGTTCTTCGGACCCCAAATAGAGTGTCCGGACACTACCGAGGACGTGGGCCTGAGAAGTAACCGCACCGCTGCCCAAGTAAGTAATCCTATGGCCGAACACACTGTCCTTTTTATTTATCATGACATCATTCCGAAGAATCTCTCTTTGACCAGGACTGGATAACAAAGGCGAAGATGATCCGGTGTTCGGCCCCCCTTCCCGAAGGCTTGGACAATTCGGTGCTAGAAAAGATGCTCGAGCCAGGACCTTGTCTGGTGCCCTCAAAGGAAGATGAGTGGGGGGGGGGGAATAAAGAGGGCGAAAGAGGGCCTCCATTGCTACCTATTCCAACCGAGGGAATGAGTGCCTCCGCGAGGGAGGATAACCAAGGGGAAGAATCTGACATTCTCTCTCCCCGAGCAAGGAAGAGGACTACCTCTGAAGATCTGGAAACCAAGGTTTCCAAACGGGAGAAGAAATCTCCGCCAGAGGGTCCTGCCTCGAAGGGTGTTCTTGCCGCACAATGTCCGTGAGGGGATCAACCCTCTAACGAGCTGTAAGTAATCAAAAAGTACTTAATAGTGAAGATACCCTACCTTACTTCTGAGGAAAATAACCAAAGCATTTATCTTGCAGTTCGGATCTTAGCCCTTCTCAGCAGAGCTCGTCTTCGGGGGATCTTCTTCCAGAGATGATGGAGAGCAAAACGCCTCCCCCTGCCACACCGCCTCACGAGGCGGGCGACCCCGAGGTGTCGTTGCGGAGGGTTTCTCTTGATCCGGCAACGCCAGAAGGTAATCCTATGGCCACCCGAAGTCCCCAGTATCCGGCTCTTGAAGAGAGAAATCAAAAGAGTCCGGCAGCATCTGGTATGCGGTCGGACATACTGAGGGATCTGCTAGAGCGAGTGACTATCTCAGAAGAGCACCACACGTTGATGGGTACGGTGATTGAAAGGATTTCGTCCGTCGAAAGCGGGTTGCATGAAGCCTTTATGAGTCTACTGACGGGTTTTGAGGTACGTGAAATGATGTACATTTTTGATAGTACCACACATTTTAGGTGTGCCCTGTGTAGATAGTAGCCCCTGAGACTCTGGTTGTCGTCGAGAATGGCGACAAACAGAGGATCATAGTCCCAGTTAATAACTAGACCGCCTTTATGTGCAGGTGGTTGAAGCTCCGGTGGCTAGCCAGACTGACGGGTTTGCCGAACTAAAGCGGCAACTAGATGCGGAAGATGCCTGTCAGGACCCCGACTCAATGCCACATCGATCTAGCATGTAACACCTCATATCACTTTGCGGCCTCACGCACGGTATTCCCACGGGTGTCGCATTACCTTTGCCCGGGACCGTTTGCGCCTTTTGGCACACGTATATGACAGTGTCGCTAGCATCCATATGATAAGGAGCCCGGGCTGACATGGCTAGTCATAAACCCAAAGTGGCACAGACTTACAGGGACAGGCATCCATGACCCAGCATCGAACATGTCGGTCATCAGCGAGTGAATCCAGGCTGTAGCACTGGGCTAGCAGGACTCCGGTGAACCGGGCTGTAGCGGGCTAACAGGACTCCGGTATTCATCGCGTGACATTTCCCCGAAGGGACAGACACAGGAACGAAGAAGGACACATGCCGGCCAGCCTAAGTGTCCCGGAGCAGTAGCAAGCTACCATGGCTCGGTGGAAACACTAGGAGACATTTCCCGGTAAGAGAGGCTACCAAGGATAAGCAACTAGGTTGTCAGATCCCACACATACCAAGCATTTCAATAACATACACACAATATGCTCGATATGTGCAAATACAACATGGCATCACAACATGACTCTACAACTCAAGTATTTTAATCAATAGGCTCCGAGGAGCGAGATATTACAAACATGGGTCTCACGACCCAACAATCAGAGCATACAAGTCAAAGCACAAGCGGAAGCTATCATGTCTGGGTACAGACATCTATAAATGAAAAAGGCTGAGAAGCCTGACTATCTATCAGATCCTGCCGAGGGCACAAGATCGTAGCTGAGGTATCAAGCTAAACGTCGAAGTCCACGCGGAACTACTAGCGAGACCGAAGTCTCTCTGCAAAAACATAAAATAGGCAAACGTGAGTACAAATGTACCCAGCAAGACTTACATCAGAACTATCTACATATGCATCATTATCAACAAAGGGGTGGTGGGGTTTAACTGCAGCAAGCCAGCTTTGACTCGGTGGCTATCCTGAACTACGACTGCAAGCGACTCTTTTGAGGTGGCGCACACGAGTCCACATATTCACCATATCAATACACCACTATGGATCCGCTCCCGTCTCCCTACGAGAACGCCATCCATAGCACTCACGCTTATCTTGCGTATTTTAGGGTATCCACTTCCACTTGTCTATGAACTGATATAAGCAACCCAGAAGTCCTTTTCCGCGGACACGGCTATTCGAATAGATCATATTAACCCTGCAGGGGTGTACTTCTTCACACACGCTCTCACCACTTACCGCCGTTTACACGACATGTACTCGGCAACCTTCAAGCGGAAGCCCAACGTGGGTGTCGGCCACGACCTACCTAATCACCTAAGTCTCTAGTCCAGGTTTATCGCCTATTCGGGTTCCATCCATGAGGAGATCCGGCCGGAGTTTCGCTCACAGCCCCAAACGATGTGTACAGGGTTCCGTGACACCAAACGGGCGCCCGGTATACCCGGCCACGTGCCTACCGCATCACAGCCCACCCCTACGGTCAGCGCTGTGCACGGCCTCCAGCATACTACAAACACCAGAAACTACTTGCAACTCCTGGACAGAGGACAAGGGTGATCAAGAAGCCGAGAGGGTCCATTGGTTTCGGGCCCAATGCGTGGTAGTAGCTGAATCATGGATCACAAAACACAGAACTCAGTTCCTGAGGACGGCTGCAATGAGACAACCCACCATGTACTCCTACATGGCCTCTCACCGCTACCTTTACCAAATCGTGTTCACACACTTAGCTCACACACAGTAGGACAAGTTCACACGCCTCTGATTCATCCCCGATGAATCAGACCTGACTCAACTCTAAGCAGTAGCAGGCATGACAACAAACATAAATGAGTAGGCACATCAGGGCTCAAACAACTCCTACTCATGCTAGTGGGTTTCATCTATTTACTGTGGCAATGACAGGTCATGCAAAGGATAAAGGGGTTCAGCTACCGCAGCAAGTAACAGTTGAATCGTTGTTGTCCTAATGCAGTAAAAGAGAGCAGGAGCGAGAGAGTGGGATTGTATCGGAATGAACAAGGGGGTTTTGCTTGCCTGGCACTTCTGAAGATAACATTGAGTCTTCATCAGTGTCAACGATCACATCATCGGTATCACGTCTATCGAGAGGGGACAAATACCGGCAACATAGAAAGGAACACAATCAATGCAATGCACAATATGATGCATGATCATGACATGGCAATATGAATGTGTTTTGGGCTAATGCAACTAGCAATAGATTAAATAAAGTTGGTTTGAATCCAAGATTCAAATTCAAACTCCATATGTGGATATTTAAATGCCCTTTATATGATTTGTGCTAAACAGAAGCTATAAGTTGTTCTAACATGCATGAAAATGGTACAGATGGATTCCTTGAATTTTTCTGATAATTTTTCATATATAATTTATTTAATTTGGAGTTACGGTTGAATTTCTATGAATTTTTGAAGTTTTAGCTATTTTCTGGAATTTTCAGAATTAAATTAAATCCAGAAAACATTACTGCGTCAGCATGACGTTGGCATGACGTCAGCAAGTCAACAGGGGCCGGCTCGGGTCAAACCTGACGTGTGGGGTCCACACGTCAGTGACACAGGAGCTAATCCCGGTCAAACCCAGCGCTGACTGGGGTTTGACCAGGGGTGGGGCCCACTGTCAGTGGCTGTGGGGGGTGTTTAGTGTGGTCATTAGTGCTAACTAAATCAGCGCCACGTCACCAGCCACCGGAGTGTCGCCGACGACGACCACGGCCGACAGCGGAGGTGCACCGTGCGCTCGCTACGGAGCACCATTTGACGTGCGGTTTGCTCCTACGGGTTCCTGGGAGGGAGGCGCATCTAAAGAGATAAGCGACAGCAGCTGGGGTGGCCGGAGCTGCCGGCGGCGAGCTCTTTTGCGGCTGCCGGAGTTCGGCCATCGACGGGAACTATGCCACAGAGCACGGGAGGAGCAGCAGTTGGGTGATTTGAGCTCCTTCGGATGCGCTGAGCGCGTTGGCGGGCTCATAAGCAAGCGGCGACGGCTGTGGCCGCGACGGCGCCATGGCCGGCGGCGAGGGATTCTCGGGCAAGGTGGTGGGGCTAGCTAGAGAGGGAGGTGGGCATGGGGAGAGGGGGAATCGGGTCGAGGGCTCACCGCGGAGCTGCAGGGAGGGTTAGTGGGCTCGGGGGCGCGCCGAAGTGGCCGAATCGACGGAGAAGATCCTCGGCGGCCGGCGAGGGGGAAAACGTCGGGGGCGGCTTTCCGGGGCTCTTCTGGTCGCGTGAGACGACGAGGAGGACGAGGGAGGACCGGCGGAGCTCTGGGAGGCGTCGGGAAGACGAGACGGTGGCTGTGGCCGCGCGA
>NC_041390.1:151250959-151284260 GCF_002162155.2 Triticum dicoccoides
TGAGAGGGGGTCGGGGCGTCTCCGTGGCGTCGCGAGGAGGTCGGGGAGGCTGCCACGGCGAAGCAGGAGGTGGAGGCCTCCGCGTGCGCGCGTGCGTGCGGTGTCTGTCCTCCTGGCAGGGAGGAAGACGACAGGGGGGGGTGGAGATGGGCTGGGCTGGCCAGGTGGGCCTGGTGGGCTGCAGAGGTAAGTCCAGGTGAGATTCTCTCCTCTGTCTTTTATTTCTGGTTTTCTATTTTGTTCTGTTTTGTTTTGGTTTAGTAAAATACTAAACCATTTTATAAAATCCTGAAAATAATTATGTGGCTAGAAATAAAATATACCAAACCACATAAAATGTTCCAGTAATTATTGGACATATATTATTTATATATAATATATATATCCAATGCAAATAGCTATTTATTTAATTCAAAGGCCCAAAATAATTAACTCTGAGATACCAAAAATATTGTTTTGAGTTTTACCTCTTTGCAATATTTTCAGAGACTAAGAGGAACATTTTCTTGGGCTTCTTTGAGAAGATTTTAATGTTGATCATTTTTAGAAGGTTTCTGAGGCTTTGAAAATCCCTCAATTCAAATTTCATTTGAATTAAAACATGATGCTCACATGAGCTAGCCTAGAGCACTATCAGCAGCTAGGGATGTGACAACTCACCCCCACTAAACAAGAATCTCGTCTCGAGATTCAAGCGTAGGGTAGGGTGAAGGGGTAATGCAAACTAGTATAATCTTCACGATCCAGGGTGCACTTCAAATGGGCGTTGATTCGTTCACCATCATTGTCTCGAAGTCTTGCTCTGAGAACTCCAGCTAACATGAGAACGAGAGGAAAAGAGAGACCCTAAAAGAATGGTTCTTCTCGAAGGTCGAACAACTCAGGATTAACTCACGGAATGAGACATAGCAACATCTCTCGAGCTGAGAGGCGAAGCACACATCCATAGGAATGGAGTGAAGCAGATGACGAAGGTTCACTAGGTAGACAACAATTCCACACTTAATAAGGTGGTAAACGATTGTCAACGTAGCGAGGAGTTGAATTGCCATGATACCATGACGAAACATCCTGGAGGAGGGTGATTCGTAGATTATCCCCTTAAGTGGCAAAAAGAATTACTTTTGATTCAGAGATCATTGAGACTCTTTAAACCAGCCTAAGGCAATTCTCGAGCAATCGTTTGGAGGGGGTCGGTAGAATGGCATACTCGGACTTGGATGATGTGGATTACCTTGTTGAAGACAACGTAATGGATGAATTTGCTTATCACCGGAAATGGAAAAGACCCATGGTGGAATGGCACATTGGCGGTGCAGGCTGGGAACAAAATGCAAATGCTGGGAATGATTCTGGTAACTGGGGAAGAACCCAACAATAGGGAGTGAATTCACTGTTTGAAAGGTCATAGCATTGCCGAGGAAACTGAGAGCAAACCCAGTTAGTGCCGATGATAACACCTGGCGCTTGTGTGTGCTCTCAAGAACTTGAGCATTTCCATATTCATCAAAGTTTTACCAACATCCGTGTCAAGGATCCTGGCAACACAACATACCACCATGATGAACAACGATGGATGATGCAGATGCATAGGAAGATAACATCAACTCAGATTTCATCCTAGCGAGGCCAAGGAAACAAAATCTGGATGATCGACCGAGAGACATTTAGCACTCCGCTTCTAATGTTCTCCTTGATGTGCTAGTGTAATCCAATCATTAAAATGGTTTGGTAACTAGACATCAAGTAAAAGGTCGGACTTCGGGAGCAATAGAATCCATAAGGAACAGTTACGGAGGTAAATCCTATGAAATCCTTATGGGGAGGTGGCCAACTTCTTCAATCAAGATGTTATAATAACAGGTCTTCCGGCTGGGTGTGTTGGCCACGACATCCACCTTACCGGTTATCGAGGGACCAATATTATAGTTCTTGGGAAATGTTCCAAACCATCATATCTACCTGAGATTCAGATCTGGTTGGTGTCAGGATATTCCAGACTCATCGAGTCTAGGAAGAAAAATGAAAGTTTGCAACACAAATCGACGAGATGACGTTGCGGGATTCTCGGGAGATGAACTACGATAGCAAGCTCCAAAACATGAGCTGGTTCTGCTACAAACATGTGAACACGCTGTCCCAGACAAGCATGACCACGTGGTAGTCTTATAATAAAACACTACCGAGTTCAGGTGGGGAACCATCAACGAGGATATCAAATCCTTGCATAAGGTATACTCTTAAGAAGGAACTTCTTCTCCTTGAACAAATCAATCAGTGGCTTGCTGTGCTAGGGATACATATAGATTGAAGGTTGCAAGTCTTCAAACCACAGAATTCTTCGCACATGTGCATGACTGACTTGCGATGATTCCAGAGGAAGCAACATTGACTTTCTCGAGTTCACGGCGGCACCCTGCATCAAATGCACACGAACTAGAGGAAGTCACTTCTTACATCCGAACATATGCTTCATGAGCTAGCATGAACAAATGCTTTCAAAAGTTTCCAACACTAGCTTAATGTTCAGCAAAATTATGGAGAAGACAAGGATGTTGTCAATGGGCACAACAACAATTCATCTGAGTTTCCTTTTAAAAGGAATTCTATAGTTAAGTGAACAAGTGATAGCATTGGTCAGACCCAAAAGATATAATGGTGTATGCTCCAGGGATCAACCACGAGTAAGACAACATTACGAATATCGTTGGTTCTGGTCTGATTGGATGATAGCCCATACTCAATCAAAGGTTTGGGTAAGATAATAGATCCAACAATTGTTCACGAGGACCAATTGGTGAAGATATCATCTTTCTTCAACACACACACACACACAAAAAGATATCCCTTAACATGAACTAAGTCGGACAAGCTTTTATCTTCCAACTCTCCAAGTTGTTGTTTAGCTTATCCAACTAGCTCAGGGTATCCAACACGGATTCTTGGAGAAGGGGTGGTTTACAGGAATAAACCAACTTGATCACGAACTCAACATAGCGGTCAGGTGACAACCTGGTAATATTTCTGAGAAGATATTCAGAAAATCACGAACCACCGGTATGTTACTAAGCTCGAGAACAATCTTGCTTTTCAGGGCAAGACGATATGATCAATAGAGCAAGGATTTGAAATAATCCTAACTCATCGATCGAGGAGTGAACCAGGAGAATGGACTAGGTAGCACGATCAATCTTAGAATGATGATTCAATAACCAACACACTAAGAATGAAATTATTGTCCTTTAACTACCCAGCAACGAGGTTGCTAGGCGTATTGATTTCACACATCACAATTCATTTGTTGGTATTCCGATTGCATCAACACGAAGACCGTGGAATGACTAATGATGGCAAGAAGTATCACTGTACCAGGAGTTCATAGGATGGTGTGCAATTCCTATAACAATCCCGATATAAAGATGGTAATACTCCAAGGTAGAACAGAACAAAAGCTGGATTAACAATTTGATCTGCGGAATACAACTACTTTGACCCAATCCTAGATATGGATGAGGTACTGGAGTTTGTTTCTCCTAGTCATTCTGAAATAGAATGGCTTGGCGGACCACAAGGGTAATAGGCATCGACGAACGAATGCACGCATACTCTTGACTATCAATTGATAGACGAAGGTCAGAAACAACTAAGATGGGACAACTCAAAAGAACATATGATTTTCTGGGTTTGTGGATGCATGGATTAGCATGTCGAACGAAGTTCAACATATTTCTTCCGGATAACCCATGCAGAAAGGTAGAACTGGCAGAGCCACAATATATAATGGAGAACTCATCAAGAATAATCCTGTTGTGATATTTCAGTTCAACGAGGAACTTCTGCCATAAGTAGTTCATGGTATTTGGAAGAAGAAGATACCACGGACTTCAAGGACTATCGCAAAGGTTACTAATAACCTAAGGGAACTAGCAAACACTATCGACATGAAGTAAGTAGGGTGAATCTCGGGTTCAAGAAGCCCGGAATGGAATACCTACTAACTAAGTGGCATCAAGGGATGCTTACGAGAATGATGGCCAGAATCATCACACTGGGACACAATCATGGCTAAATTACTAGATGATCCCCTAAGACACCTAGGGTCATAATACCAACTCCAACATATATGTCAAGGCAATAAAGTACCTCAACTCACTGATTTGTGTGATTAATCTGACCAAAGGCACATCGGAAACAGGAGGAAGGGATTTGCAAATGCATCAGACTCTTTGGAAACCTGGGATGACTCGGACAGCATAACGGCTGTAAATGCTCAGAAAAGATTTGAGACATTCACAAAATGGTGGCATAACCACTCAGAAGCATAGTATCAAGGTTTCGAGATCAACAGTTAACGTACGGAAGTAGTAGAAACTGAACTCAAGCTTAAATCCAACAATCTATAAGTCTACGGATTAGTAACACGTGATCCTGATAGAAAGAAGAGATAGCCTAGTTCTTAATCCCTGTAGGAAAGATAAGATGACTCAGATCAGAAGGGCATAAGGTATAAGGAGTAAAAAGAGCCTTACGTTCCATCCCACAATCAATTCCCTTATATAACTAAAGAATTTCTAGACTCAACTTCGACCAGTTTGGCTTGGTAATCCTACAGGCAGTCAAGCTCTGATACCAACGCTGTCAGGACCCCGACTCAATGCCACATCGATCTAGCATGTAACACCTCATATCACTTTGCGGCCTCACGCACGGTATTCCCACGGGTGTCGCATTACCTTTGCCCGGGACCGTTTGCGCCTTTTGGCACACGTATATGACAGTGTCGCTAGCATCCATATGATAAGGAGCCCGGGCTGACATGGCTAGTCGTAAACCCAAAGTGGCACAGACTTACAGGGACAGGCATCCATGACCCAGCATCGAACGTGTCGGTCATCAGCGAGTGAATCCAGGCTGTAGCACTGGGCTAGCAGGACTCCGGTGAACCGGGCTGTAGCGGGCTAACAGGACTCCGGTATTCATCGCGTGACATTTCCCTGAAGGGACAGACACAGGAACGAAGAAGGACACATGCCGGCCAGCCTAAGTGTCCCGGAGCAGTAGCAAGCTACCATGGCTCGGTGGAAACACTAGGAGACATTTCCCGGTAAGAGAGGCTACCAAGGATAAACAACTAGGTTGTCAGATCCCACACATACCAAGCATTTCAATAACATACACACAATATGCTCGATATGTGCAAATACAACATGGCATCACAACATGACTCTACAACTCAAGTATTTTAATCAATAGGCTCCGAGGAGCGAGATATTACAAACATGGGTCTCACGACCCAACAATCAGAGCATACAAGTCAAAGCACAAGCGGAAGCTATCATGTCTGGGTACAGACATCTATAAATGAAAAAGGCTGAGAAGCCTGACTATCTATCAGATCCTGCCGAGGGCACAAGATCGTAGCTGAGGTATCAAGCTAAATGTCGAAGTCCACGCGGAACTACTAGCGAGACCGAAGTCTCTCTGCAAAAACATAAAATAGGCAAACGTGAGTACAAATGTACCCAGCAAGACTTACATCAGAACTATCTACATATGCATCATTATCAACAAAGGGGTGGTGGGGTTTAACTGCAGCAAGCCAGCTTTGACTCGGTGGCTATCCTGAACTACGACTGCAAGCGACTCTTTTGAGGTGGCGCACACGAGTCCACATATTCACCATATCAATACACCACTATGGATCCGCTCCCGTCTCCCTACGAGAACGCCATCCATAGCACTCACGCTTATCTTGCGTATTTTAGGGTATCCACTTCCACTTGTCTATGAACTGATATAAGCAACCCAGAAGTCCTTTTCCGCGGACACGGCTATTCGAATAGATCATATTAACCCTGCAGGGGTGTACTTCTTCACACACGCTCTCACCACTTACCGCCGTTTACACGACATGTACTCGGCAACCTTCAAGCGGAAGCACAACGTGGGTGTCGGCCATGACCTACCTAATCACCTAAGTCTCTAGTCCAGGTTTATCGCCTATTCGGGTTCCATCCATGAGGAGGTCCGGCCGGAGTTTCGCTCACAGCCCCAAACGATGTGTACAGGGTTCCGTGACACCAAACGGGCGCCCGGTATACCGGGCCACGTGCCTACCGCATCACAGCCCACCCCTACGGTCAGCGCTGCGCACGGCCTCCAGCATACTACAAACACCAGAAACTACTTGCAACTCCTGGACAGAGGACAAGGGTGATCAAGAAGCCGAGAGGGTCCATTGGTTTCGGGCCCAATGCGTGGTAGTAGCTGAATCATGGATCACAAACACAGAACTCAGTTCCTGAGGACGGCTGCAATGAGACAACCCACCATGTACTCCTACATGGCCTCTCACCGCTACCTTTACCAAATCGTGTTCACACACTTAGCTCACACACAGTAGGACAAGTTCACACGCCTCTGATTCATCCCCGATGAATCAGACCTGACTCAACTCTAAGCAGTAGCAGGCATGACAACAAACATAAATGAGTAGGCACATCAGGGCTCAAACAACTCCTACTCATGCTAGTGGGTTTCATCTATTTACTGTGGCAATGACAGGTCATGCAAAGGATAAAGGGGTTCAGCTACCGCAGCAAGTAACAGTTGAATCGTTGTTGTCCTAATGCAGTAAAAGAGAGCAGGAGCGAGAGAGTGGGATTGTATCGGAATGAACAAGGGGGTTTTGCTTGCCTGGCACTTCTGAAGATAACATTGAGTCTTCATCAGTGTCAACGATCACATCATCGGTATCACGTCTATCGAGAGGGGACAAATACCGGCAACATAGAAAGGAACACAATCAATGCAATGCACAATATGATGCATGATCATGACATGGCAATATGAATGTGTTCTGGGCTAATGCAACTAGCAATAGATTAAATAAAGTTGGTTTGGATCCAAGATTCAAATTCAAACTCCATATGTGGATATTTAAATGCCCTTTATATGATTTGTGCTAAACAGCAGCTATAAGTTGTTCTAACATGCATGAAAATGGTACAGATGGATTCCTTGAATTTTTCTGATAATTTTTCATATATAATTTATTTAATTTGGAGTTACGGTTGAATTTCTATGAATTTTTGAAGTTTTAGCTATTTTCTGGAATTTTCAGAATTAAATTAAATCCAGAAAACATTACTGCGTCAGCATGACGTTGGCATGACGTCAGCAAGTTAACAGGGGCCGGCTCGGGTCAAACCTGACGTGTGGGGTCCACACGTCAGTGACACAGGAGCTAATCCCGGTCAAACCCAGCGCTGACTGGGGTTTGACCAGGGGTGGGGCCCACTGTCAGTGGCTGTGGGGGGTGTTTAGTGTAGTCATTAGTGCTAACTAAATCAGCGCCACGTCACCAGCCACCGGAGTGTCGCCGGCGACGACCACGGCCGACAGCGGAGGTGCACCGTGCGCTCGCTACGGAGCACCATTTGACGTGCGGTTTGCTCCTACGGGTTCCTGGGAGGGAGGCGCATCTAAAGAGATAAGCGACAGCAGCTGGGGTGGCCGGAGCTGCCGGCGGCGAGCTCTTTTGCGGCTGCCGGAGTTCGGCCATCGACGGGAACTATGCCACAGAGCACGGGAGGAGCAGCAGTTGGGTGATTTGAGCTCCTTCGGATGCGCTGAGCGCGTTGGCGGGCTCATAAGCAAGCGGCGACGGCTGTGGCCGCGACGGCGCCATGGCCGGCGGCGAGGGATTCTCGGGCAAGGTGGTGGGGCTAGCTAGAGAGGGAGGTGGGCACGGGGAGAGGGGGAATCGGGTCGAGGGCTCACCGCGGAGCTGCAGGGAGGGTTAGTGGGCTCGGGGGCGCGCCGGAGTGGCCGAATCGACGGAGAAGATCCTCGGCGGCCGGCGAGGGGGAAAACGTCGGGGGCGGCGTTCCGGGGCACTTCTGGTCGCGTGAGACGACGAGGAGGACGAGGGAGGACCGGCGGAGCTCTGGGAGGCGTCGGGGAGACGAGACGGTGGCTGTGGCCGCGCGAGCGCTGGTCGGCGGCGACGGCCTCCATTCGGTCGCGGGAGGGGAAACAGAGGAGCGAGGGGGAGGGAGGTCCAGAGAGCGAGGGAGAAATGAGAGGGGGTCGGGGCGTCTCCGTGGCGTCGCGAGGAGGTCGGGGAGGCTGCCACGGCGAAGCAGGAGGTGGAGGCCTCCGCGTGCGCGCGTGCGTGCGGTGTCTGTCCTCCTGGCAGGGAGGAAGACGACAGGGGGGGGTGGAGATGGGCTGGGCTGGCCAGGTGGGCCTGGTGGGCTGCAGAGGTAAGTCCAGGTGAGATTCTCTCCTCTGTCTTTTATTTCTGGTTTTCTATTTTGTTCTGTTTTGTTTTGGTTTAGTAAAATACTAAACCATTTTATAAAATCCTGAAAATAATTATGTGGCTAGAAATAAAATATACCAAACCACATAAAATGTTCCAGTAATTATTGGACATATATTATTTATATATAATATATATATCCAATGCAAATAGCTATTTATTTAATTCAAAGGCCCAAAATAATTAACTCTGAGATACCAAAAATATTGTTTTGAGTTTTACCTCTTTGCAATATTTTCAGAGACTAAGAGGAACATTTTCTTGGGCTTCTTTGAGAAGATTTTAATGTTGATCATTTTTAGAAGGTTTCTGAGGCTTTGAAAATCCCTTAATTCAAATTTCATTTGAATTAAAACATGATGCTCACATGAGCTAGCCTAGAGCACTATCAGCAGCTAGGGATGTGACAATGCCGACATCATGCTTGTTAACAAGTGGCTTGACGAGGCACAGGGTAGGTGATTTTTCTGGTGAATGTCACATAGTAAGAGCAGCATGATGCCAGTATCTTTAATATGTTGTGACTGCAGATGGAGCTGCCACCATGGAGACCCTTCGGGCGGAGCTTGCCTAAGCCAAGGAACAAGCAAGGAGTAGTAATGTGTCCGCTTTAAAGGTGGCCGAAGAGTTAAGAGCCGAACAGGCCGCACATTGCGGGAGTAAAGAGAAAATTGCCAAGATGGTCGTGGAGCTAAAAGATGCTGCTGACCGGTACCGGCTTCTTGAAGAAGAAAACCGGGTGAAGGTGACGGACCTGGAGAAGGCCCGAGTGGCCGCCAAGGAGGCCCGCTCCAAAATTAGAGCGACGAAGGAGGAGCTGAATCAACCTGCGGATATTGTTTTTGGGAAGCCCTTCTTGTTGCGGACTAAGTTCGGAGATCCGAAATATGCTCCTCTGGACCGGCTATGGAGTTCTACGGATGAGTACATGGATTTGGCTGCGAGTGCTGCGGATGCGACCAAGTACTTCAAGGATCGGAAAGGTCCTGAAGTGGAGAAGCTGTTCTGGTCACAGTTTCACGCTCCAGTCCGTCCGCTGCTGTTGAATGAGTGATTGACCGGTTGGGCCGAGCTCCATAGATTATCCGGACTGGCCATGAGGTCCGTTGTGGATCATTTGTGGCCAGGAGGGCCAAGGCCGAGTAGCTACTTTAGCTTAGTGCAACAATTCCTTGGCGTTGTGCCACACATTGATGCTTTAAGGAGGTCGGCATGCATAGAAGGCTCGCGGATGGCCCTTGCCTGTGTCAAAACATACTGGGCAGAGATGGATGCCACCACTGTTGCGGCACAGGGTTCGGCCATAGGCCGAGTGGCTGCCGAGCACAACTTTGAAGAAGTTCTTGAAGGCGCTCGTTCGATAGAGGCTCAGTGCTCGAAGAATATTATGTTTGAATGACGTGTATTCCCATTGTAAAAACAATGTTTTATTGAATTTATCAAGGTTGTATTTATACTTTTGCCCAAAAGTGCTATGATGCCTCTTGTGCGGCCGTTTATGTATATATGTATATAACCTGAAAGATTGCAGTCGTCGGCTTCAGCCACCACGCATATAAAGCGGGGGTGTTCGCAGAAGACGCATGTTCACACTTGATCCAATGTCTTAGTCCATTAAGGAGGTGATAGCGCAGCGAACTAGGCAACCGGACTATAATCCTTTAACACTTTCACTTAGTCAGAGGAGTTTGACAGTGGGGCTACTATATAGCCCCTGGTGGCTCCGCACTCATCCGAATTCGGGGTGCGTATATGCCTGGCCGGGAAACGGCCCTTCGTTAAACCAGAGGAATCCCGAAGATTCCGCTAGGTCATCGAGTGGTTGACCAGTCTCACGCTATATCATGACAGTCAGTTTTCGGCTTTCTCTACTAAGGTGCTCGTCCAGATGAACCAGGGCACAATCGTAGTAGTTCTCCTGGTGCCGCCTTAGCCGATAGAGCGGAACGTAAGGCAGCAAAACACATGAGCCGGGCAAACCCAACATTTTACCAAAGACATGATTCGGAGCTGATGCATATAAGGCCAAACTCGCGATGCCGAACACTCCCTAAGGTATTCGGTCTTTATGGTGGAAACTGGGCTTAAGCAGTGCCCTTTGTAATAAGCCCCTGGTGTCCAGGTACGTGCAATATTCTGATGTGGCCACATGCCAATACATGAGCATCCTTCTCAATTGTACTGAGAATCCGGGGGATGTGTGTCAACAAGAGACAGTAAAAAAGGTTTACGCAGGGTCTTAATCTAAAAAGAATCCTTGGAAAGGGTCCCTGCTGCATGTCTGCTCCTGTGTCTCCGTTGTGCCGTATCCTGGACGAGTGTAGCACGATGTCATCTGTAAAAGAGAGGAACTTAGTTGAAAAGTTGTCGTGCAAAAGGTAAGTTATACCAAATAAACAATATATAGTTCAAAATGAGTAAAGTTGAGCCTGATTGCCACTTGTGCGCGCGCGTTGAGCCCCTTGTATTGTAATAGGGGTATAGACATCAAACCTGTATCAATTACATATAGCTGCACCGGACTCGTCTAACCATGTCCGTGGTGTTAACGACCTATCAGATGCTTTAGTTGGTGAGGCCGTTTAGTGTGCGGCTGCCAAGGCAGCCGCACGGTCTTCCGCGCGCAAGGAGCGCTCAATATTTCCATTTACTGTAATAATGCCATGTGGACCGGGCATTTTAAACATGAGGGAAGCGTAATGCGATATTGCGTTAAAGCGAGCGAAAGCTTCGCGTCCGAGTAGTGCTTGATAGCCACTTTGGAATGGAGCGATGTGGAAGGTTAAATTTTCGCTGCGGAAGTTATCGGGGAAGCCGAATATAACCTCTAGTAGTAGGGAGCCCGTGCAATGGGATTCTGGGCCTGGCATTACTCCTTTAAAGGTAGTATCGCTATGGCTAATTTTTGTTGGGTCTATCCCCATTTTGCGGACTGTGCCCTGATATATCAGGTTTAAACTACTGCTGCCATCCATCATGACTCATGTGAAGTGGTATCCGTCAATTATCGGGTCTAACACCAAGGCAGCCCATCCTGCATGCCGGATACTTGCCGAGTAATCCCGATGGTCGAAGGTGATCGGTTGGGACGACCAGTGGCAGAACTCCGCTGTGATAGGCCCTGGGACATGTGTCTCTAGGAGTGCCGCTTTGTTTCTCCCCTTTGTCACGTGTAACACGTTTACTGTTTTAACTTCTGGTGGGAATTTCTTTTGTTGCCCAGTGCTTTGCTTGCGAGGCTCGTCCTCGTCTTCACTTGGTGTATCCTGCCCCTTGTGTTCGCCGTTGAGCTTGCTGGACTGCTTGACGACCCAACATTCTCTATGGGTATGATTTGCAGGTTTATCGGGGGTGCTGTGGATCTGACATATTTTTGTCCAGAATCTTGTTTAGGCTGGACAGTTCATCTCTGTTGCCTTTGGAGGGCAGCTTTTGCTGACCTGGCCGACAGCTTCTGAATCCGGCGTTTACCGCCATGCTCTTTGGGTTGTCTTCTTTACTCTGGCGCTTGTTTTTGCTGCGTCGTGGTTTCCTGTTTTCATCCCTGACTTCGGATGTACTTGGGTCGCTGGTGCTGCACCGGGCTAACCAGCTGTCCTCGCCCGCGCAAAAGCGGGTCATGAGGATTGTTAATGCTGCCATTGTTCTCGGCTTTTCTTGGCCGAGGTGTCTGGCGAGCCATTCGTCTCGAACGCTGTGCTTGAAAGCTGCTAAGGCTTTCGGCGTCCGGACATTCGACTATTTGCTTCTTTTTAGTGAGGAACCTGTTACAAAGCTTTCGGGCTGACTCTCCGGGCTGTTGAGTTATATGACTTAAATCGTCTGCATCCAGTGGTCGGACATAGGTCCCTTGAAAATTTGCCCGAAAAGCGTCTTCAAGCTCTTCCCAGCTTCCAATGGAGTTTTCGGGGAGGCTTTTAAACCAGTGTCGAGCTGGCCCTTTGAGCTTGAGGGGTAAGTACTTGATGGCGTGGAGATAGTCTCCTCGAGCCATGTGGATATGGAGGATGTAGTCCTCAATCCAGACCCCAGGGTATGTTGTTCCATCGTACGCCTCTATGTTTACGGGTTTGAATCCCTCTGGAAATTCATGGTCTAGCACCTCATCGGTGAAACATAGGGGGTGTGCGGCACCCCTGTATTTGGGTGTACCGTGATGTTTGGATGTTTGTTGTGTTGCATTGCATACTGGAGCGCGCTTGCGTGGCCCGTATATGGATCTGGTTGTGCCATCCTTTTGATGCGAGCCCTCGCGTGGATCGCGTACTGGCTTATGTGCGGCGTCGTTTGCCGCTCTATGTTGGCCACGAGGTCGTCTGTCCGACCGGATGGCCGTTTTGTTTTTCAATTGCGGGGAATCTAATGCCTCCTCATCGAATTCAGGTAGCAACTTTCGCTTCGGGTAGCTCTTGGTGTGGCGATTACTGCCGTACTTCGCTGCAGTGTTGAGTACTTCACTCCATCTGATTCTGAGTGTGTCTTGTGCAACCCTGAGCCTTTGCTTCTGCTTTTTCAGACTCCTCGCAGTGACAACAAGCCTTTGATGGGCATTCTGTTGCTCCGGGCGCCTGTCCGGTGTGATGTCGTCCGGACTGTTGTCTTCGACGGAATCGGGTTGTTCGGTTTGATTCTCCGTGTTGCCGTGGTCGGGCGATGGTTCACCCTGCTCTAACGCTGGGTCTATATGATTGCTGTTTCTGCCGAGGCAGGATTTGGAGCGGTGCTTACGCCGCCGCTTTGACTGCTTCTTGAGGGAACAACCCTTCGTTGCGTCCTTCCGTTCCTCCTCATCGTTTTCTTTGGGTGTGTCCACCATGTATACATCATATGATGAAGTGGGCGTCCAGTGCCCTGTGGGCAGTGGTTCATGTTTGTCTCCTGCATCGTCGTCCATACCGTCGATGTCTTCGGAGTCAAAGTCGAGCATGTCGGTCAAATCATCGATAGTGGCTACTAAGTCGGTGGTGGGTGGGCGGCGAATTTCTTCGTCATCCGCGTCCCAATCCTGCCGAACATAGTTCGGCCAGGACTCTCCTGACAGGGAGAGAGACCTTAATGAGCTCAGTATGTCGCCGAAGGGCGAGTGCTGAAAGATATCCGCGGAGGTGAACTCCATGATCGGCACCCAGTTGGATCCGATAGGCACGGGCGCAGGCGGTTCGGAGTGCGTGGCCAGGGAAGAATCCGGCAATTCTGCGTCACGGCTCTCGTGAAGGGTAAGGTCGATACTCGGCTCGATCGCCGCTGAGGATACGGCCTCCGTGGCGGGGTCTACCACCCGTCCATGGATGGCGCAACTGGCTCCGAATTGAGGGTCGGAGCAGTTGCCGGCGCGATCTCCTGAACACTGTCCGATGGCAGAGCTAAATCATGCTCATCGTGACAGTGTGGCGCACTAGGCAGGGGCTCGAATCCGTCGAAGATCAAGTCTCCGCGGATATCGGCCGTGTAGTTTAAGCTTCCAAACCTGACCTGGTGTCAGGGGCGTAACTCTCGATCTGCTCCAGATGTCCAAGCGAGTTGGCCCGCAGTGCGAAGCCGCCGAATACAAAGATCTGTCCGGGGAAAAAAGTCCCACCTTGGACTGCATCGCTATCGATGATCAAAGGAGCCATCAAGCCTAATGACGACGACACCGAGGAACTCTCAATGAAAGCACCAATGTTGGTGTAAAAACCGGCGGATCTCGGGTAGGGGGTCCCGAATTGTGTGTCTAAGGCGGATGGTAACAGGAGGCAGGGGACACGATGTTTTACCCAGGTTCGGGCCCTCTTGATGGAGGTAAAACCCTACGTCCTGCTTGATTATTCTTGATAATATGAGTAGTACAAGAGTAGATCTACCACGAGATCGGAGAGGCTAAACCCTAGAAGCTAGCCTATGGTATGATTGCCTATTGTCCTATGGACTAAAATCCTCCGGTTTATATAGAGACCGGAGGGGGCTAGGGTTACCCAAGGTCGGTTACAAAGGAGGAGATGTACATATCCGCATTGCCTAGCTTTCCTTCCACGCCAAGTAGTCCCATCCGGACACGGGACGAAGTCTTCAATCTTGTATCTCCATAGTCCAACAGTCCGGCCAAAGGATATAGTCCGGCTGTCTGGAGACCCCCTAATCCAGGACTCCCTCAGAGGGGGTACAAGAGGCCATTGAGGTGGGAAACCCACTTGGGCGCGCCTGGCCCCCCAGGCGCACCCTGGTGGGTTGTGCCCCCCCCCTCAGGACACCCCCAGGTGTTGCTCTGGCCCATTGGATGTCTACTGGTCCATATAAAATCCACAAAAAATTTCGTGGTGTTTGGACTCCGTTTGATATTGATTTCATGCGATGTAAAAAACAAGCAAAAACATCAACTGGCACTAGGCACTGGATAAATAGGTTAGTCCCAAAAAATGATATAAAGTTGCTATAAAATTATTGTAGAACATCCAAGAATGATAATATAACAGCATGAATACTTCATAAATTATAGATATGTTGGAGACATATCAGCACCCCCAAGCTTAATTCCTACTTGTCCTTGAGTAGGTAAATGATAAAAGAAATAATTTATGAAGTGTGAATGCTAGCAAAGTGCACAAGTTTGATCAATGATAACTAAATCACTTTCCCTAGCATCATAACAACAACTCTTTCTCATAAAACTCATAATGACAAAGTAGCAACCAATTAACATGTTAAGGTTCAAACAATGAATTCTCTTGAAACTCAACAACCTATATTCTTAGTCACGAAACAATTGCAATTCAACTTATTCAACAGAGTCTAAGTAAGAGCTCCACATATTCAACCATCATATAGTCTTCAATGATTGCTAACACTCACCACATACGCATGAGCAAAACATTTCAACCGGACACATAGAAAGATAGGGGCTTGTAATTTCGCCTCCCAACTATTCACCTGAGGGTGATATCAACAATAATAACTCATGCTACCCATATCCAACTAGATATATGTGCCTAGATCTTTCCGCACCACATGATGCTTGCCAAAAGATAAAAATAAAAAGGAATAGAGAGAAAAATCTTGACTCTTGCATGAAAGTAAATACATAAAAGTAAAAGGTAGGCCCTTCCCAAAGGGAAGCAGAGGTTTCCATGCACCTTTTGTTTGTATGCTCAATCCCTTAGTGCAAAAGAACATAATGTTATATTGCCCCTTATGATAGCTACCTTTATTATGCAGTCTGTCACTTTTATTCTTTGCCATCACAAGTTCGTACAACGCTCAATTTTCTCTTACACTAAATGATCTAACACTTTCAGAAGCAATTTTTATTGCCTTATTGCACTGATTACAACTTACTTGAAGGATCTTACTCAATCCTTAGGTAGGTATGGTGGACTCTTGAAAATAAGATTTGGGTTTAAGGGTTTTTGGATGCACAAGTAGTTTCTCTACTTGGTGCGGAATTTTTGGCTAGCAAAGATGGGGGGCAAGCACCACCTGTTGAAGGATCTATAACAATATAACTTCTATGTGAATATGAACAAACATTAATCATTACGTTATCTTCCTTGTACAACATCAACAATTTTGGCATATAATATTTTGATGGGGGCTCACAATCACAAAAGATTTCTAAGATGGTGTATTTGCATGTGAAAGTTCTCTTGCTTCTACTAATCATTCATGAATTGCTTGTATGACCAATATTGTGATTGTCAAGCTTCAAAGATTTCACTTTCTAAACCCAATGTGAAGCTACCACTAGGCATGATATGAACATATAATTTCAACTTCATTATATTCAATTTATTCAACAATTTACTCATAGTATATAAGTGAAGCACAAGAGTAAATGACAAGAAAAAAGATATAACTAAAGATCAAACAAGTAGTTAAGTAAATGGGTAGCTATTTGAGGAGTCTCTCTTATTTAAAAAACTTTCATATCTAAGTATTTTATTAATACAGCAAGCAAAACAAGACAAAATGACATTCCGAGAATAGCACAACTCAAGTGAAGAAGCAAAACTTCGGCTCAACCGATACTAACCGATAATTATTGAAGAAGAAAGGTGGGATGCCTACCGGGGCATCCCCAAGCTTTGATGCTTGAGACTTCTTGAAATATTATCTTGGGGTGCCTTGGGCATCCCCAAGATTGAGGTTTTGTGTCTCCTTAATTCCTCTCATATCACAGTTTTCCTAAATCTCAAAAACTTCATCCACACAAAACTCAATGAACTCGTTAAATAAGTTAGTATAAATCAATGCAAAACCTTATCATTCTCTACTATAGCAAATCACCCAAATTATTACTCAACATTGCATACTAAATGCCTCTGCATATTTAATACTCCTATCCTCAAATAGAATCATTAAACAAGCAAACATATGCAGACAATGCAAACATAACAACAATCTGCCAGAACAGTACAGTATGTAAAGAATGCATGAATACCAATACTTCTTTAACTCCAAAAATTCTGAAAATTTAAAACACTGTAGAAAATTTATCAGAGCTTGTTGTGCAAAAAGTTTCAACATTTTATCGCATACTTACTTTTCTCGGGAATTTTTGCAACAACGATAAACTTTCTATTTTCAAACAGCCACATATAGACTTGCAAGATAAGCATGGCAAAGGCTATACTTGACTTTTTTATTGAAATAAAAATGCAAAAAAATCTTCTAAATAACATCAAGAAACTACTAACAAAATAAAATGACTCTCCAAGCAAAAATCATATCATGTGACGAATGAAAATATAGCCCCAAGTAAGATTACCGATAATGTTGGAGACGAAAGAGAAGGCATCCCCAAGCTTAGTTGCTTGGATCTTACTTGAATATTAACTTGGGGTGCCCTGGGCATCCCCAAGATTAGGGTATTGTCACTCCTTATTCTCCTCATACCGATATCTCACCCAAAACTTGAAAACTTCAATCACACAAAATTTAACGGAACTTCATGAGATAGGTTAGTATGATAAAGCAAATCATTCACTTTGATACTGTCAAAGACAAGATTCATAATTGTTCTCACACAATGCCTACTGTACCTTATCATTTCCACAATTTATGTTGAGAAATATAAGCCATAGAAACTAGGAAACAGGCAAACTATGCATTGAAAACAGAATCTGTCAAAAACAGAACAGTCTGTAGTAATCTGTACTCCAACCATACTTCTGCTACTCCAAAAATACTGAAAATTTAGGAAACCTGGGAAATTTGTACATCATTCTTGCGCAAACAGAATCAGGATTTTATCACTCTTTTGTAAAAAAATGAAAATTATTTTACTGGGCACAAAAGTTTCTGTTTTTCAGCAAGATCAAATCAACTATCACCATAGACCATCCCAAAGGTCTTACTTGGCACTTTATGGAAATGAAAGCTATAAAACATGATTACTACAGAAGCCTAATCATGTGAACATGCATAAATAGTAGGTAAAAGTGTTGGGTTATCTGCCAACAAGCGCTTCTCTCTAATGCATTTTTAGCTAGGCATGAAGATTTCAATGATGCTCACATAAAAGTAAAGAAATGAAACATAACAAGAGCAGCCTGAATCACATGCCAAGCACATTTAAGGCTAACCCACTTCCCGTGCATGGGGATTTTGTGATCAAACAATTATGGGAACAAGAATCAACTAGCATAGGAAGGCAAAACAAGCACAACTTCAAGATTTTCAACACATAGAGAGGAAACTTGATATTATTGCAATTCCTACAAGCATAAGTTCCTCCCCCATAATAATTTTCAGTAGCATCATGAAGAAATTCAACAATATAACCATCACATAAAGCATTCTTTTCATGACACAAAAGCATAGAAAACTTATTACTCTCCACATAAGCAAATTTCTTCTCATCAGTAGTAGTGGGAGCAAACTCAACAAAATAACTATCATGGGATTGAAAATTAAAATCACGATGATAAGTTTCATGGTTATCATTATTCCTTATAGCATACATATCATCACCATAATCATCATAGATAGCAACTTTGTTGTCATAGCCAATTGAAACCTCTTCCAAAGTAGTGGATTCATCATTAAATAAAGTCATGACTTCTCCAAATCCACTTTCATCATTATAATCATCATAAATAGGAGGCATGCAATCATTATAACAATTTTTCACATCAAATCTTGGGGGACTAAAAGTATCATATTCGTAAAACATAGCTTCCCCAAGCTTATGGTTTTGCATATCATTAGCATCATGAGTATTCAAAGAATTCATACTAACAACATTGCAATCATGCTCTGAAGGAAATATGCCCTAGAGGCAATAATAAAGTTATTATTTATTTCCTTATTTCATGATAAATGTTTATTATTCATGCTAGAATTGTATTTACCGGAAACATAATACATGTGTGAATATATAGACAAACAAAGTGTCACTAGTATGCCTCTACTTGACTAGCTCGTTAATCAAAGATGGTTATGTTTCCTAACCATGAACAATGAGTTGTTATTTGATTAACGAGGTCACATCATTAGTTGAATGATCTGATTGACATGACCCATTCCATTAGCTTAGCACCCGATCGTTTAGTATGTTGCTATTGCTTTCTTCATAACTTATACATGTTCCTATGACTATGAGATTATGCAACTCCCGTTTACCGGAGGAACACTTTGGGTACTACCAAATGTCACAACATAACTGGGTGATTATAAAGGAGTACTACAGGTGTCTCCAATGGTCGATGTTGGGTTGGCGTATTTCGAGATTAGGATTTGTCACTCCGATTGTCGGAGAGGTATCTCTTGGCCCTCTCGGTAATACACATCACATAAGCCTTGCAAGCATTACAACTAATATGTTAGTTGTGAGATGATGTATTACGGAACGAGTAAAGAGACTTGCCGGTAACGAGATTGAACTAGGTATTGGATACCGACGATCGAATCTCGGGCAAGTAACATACCGATGACAAAGGGAACAACGTATGTTGTTATGCGGTCTGACCGATAAAGATCTTCGTAGAATATGTAGGAGCCAATATGGGCATCCAGGTCCCGCTATTGGTTATTGACCGGAGACGTGTCTCGGTCATGTCTACATTGTTCTCGAACCCGTAGGGTCCGCACGCTTAAGGTTACGATGACCGTTATATTATGACTTTACATGTTTTGATGTACCGAAGGAGTTCGGAGTCCCGGATGAGATTGGGGACATGACGAGGAGTCTCGAAATGGTCGAGACGTAAAGATTCATATATTGGATGATATGGTTAGGCCAAGGGGTCAAGCCCATGAGGCTTTAGATCGGTGCAAAAGGAGTTTTGCGGAGTTCAGGGGGCCAAACGCCGGAGACCCTGGCGTCTGGCCCTGGGCCAGACGCCAAGGCCCATGGCGTCTGGGCCAGACGCCAAGGATTGTGGCGTTTGGTCGTGGAGTCCGAGTGGGACTCTTGCCTTTCGGGCAAAACCGACTTTGAGGAGGCTTTTGCTCCAAGTTTCGACCCCGGGGCTCAACATATAAATAGAGGGCAGGGCTAGCACCAAAGACACAACAATTGATCCCTTGGATCTCTTAGCCGTGTGCGGTGCCCCCCTCCACCATAGTCCACCTCGATAATATCGTAGCGGTGCTTAGGCGAAGCCCTGCGACGGTAGAACATCAAGATCGTCACCACGCCGTCGTGCTGACGGAACTCTCCCTCGACACTCGGCTGGATCGGAGTTCGAGGGACGTCATCGAGCTGAACGTGTGCTAGAACTCGGAGGTGCCGTAGTTTCGGTGCTTGATCGGTCGGGCCGTGAAGACGTACGACTACATCAACCGCGTTGTGCTAACGCTTCCGCTTACGGTCTACAAGGGTATGTAGACAACACTCTCCCCTCTTGTTGCTATGCATCACATGATCTTGCGTGTGCGTAGGAAATTTTTTGAAATTACTATGAAACCCAACAGTGGTATCAGAGCCAGGTTACTTATGTTGATGTTATATGCACGAGTAGAACACAAGTGAGTTGTGGACGATACAAGTCATACTGCCTACCAGCATGTCATACTTTGGTTCGGCGGTATTGTTGGACGAGACGACCCGGACCAACCTTACGCGTACGCTTACGCGAGACCGGTTCCCTCGACGTGCTTTGCACAGAGATGGCTTGCGGGCGACTGCCTCTCCAACTTTAGTTGAACCAAGTATGGCTACGCCCGGTCCTTGCGAAGGTTAAAATGGAGTCTATTTGACAAACTATCGTTGTGGTTTTGATGCGTAGGTGAGATTGGTTCTTACTTAAGCCCGTAGCAGCCACATAAAACATGCAACAACAAAGTAGAGGACGTCTAACTTGTTTTTGCAGGGCATGTTGTGATGTGATATGGTCAAGGCATGATGCTGAATTTTATTGTATGAGATGATCATGTTTTGTAACCAAGTTATCGGCAACTGGCAGGAGCCATATGGTTGTCGATTTATTGTATGCAATGCAATCGCGATGTAATGCTTTACTTTATTACTAAACGGTAGTGATAGTCGTGGAAGCATAAGATTGGCGAGACGACAACGATGCTACGATGGAGATCAAGGTGTCGCGCCGGTGACGATGGTGATCATGACGGTGCTTCAGAGATGGAGATCACAAGCACAAGATGATGATGGCCATATCATATCACTTATATTGATTGCATGTGATGTTTATCTTTTTATGCATCTTATCTTGCTTTGATTAACGGTAGCATTATAAGATGATCTCTCACTAAATTATCAAGAAGTGTTCTCCCTGAGTATGCACCGTTGCGAAAGTTCTTCGTGCTGAGACACCACGTGATGATCGGGTGTGATAGGCTCTACGTTCAAATACAACGGGTGCAAAACAGTTGCGCACGCAGAATACTCAGGTTAAACTTGACGAGCCTAGCATATGCAGATATGGCCTCGGAACACGGAGACCGAAAGGTCGAGCGTGAATCATATAGTAGATATGATCAACATAGTGATGTTCACCATTGAAACTACTCCATCTCACGTGATGATCGGACATGGTTTAGTTGATTTGGATCACGTGATCACTTAGAGGATTAGAGGGATGTCTGTCTAAGTGGGAGTTCTTAAGTAATATGATTAATTGAACTTAAATTTATCATGAACTTAGTCCTGGTAGTATTTTGCAAATTATAGACCAATAGCTCGGGTTGTTGCTTCCCTGTGTTTATTTTGATATGTTCCTAGAGAAAATTGTGTTGAAAGATGTTAGTAGCAATGATGCGGATTGGATCTGTGATCTGAGGATTATCCTCATTGCTGCACAGAAGAATTATGTCCTTGATGCACCGCTAGGTGACAGACCTATTGCAGGAGCAGATGCAAACGTTATGAACGTTTAGCTAGCTCAATATGATGACTACTTGATAGTTTAAGTGCACCATGCTTAACGTCTTAGAATCGGGACTTCAAAGACGTTTTGAACGTCATGGACCATATGAGATGTTCCAGGAGTTGAAGTTAATATTTCAAGCAAATACCCGAGTTGTGAGATATGAAGTCTCCAACAAGTTCTATAGCTAAAAGATGGAGGAGAATCGCTCAACTAGTGAGCATGTGCTCAGATTGTCTGGGTACTACAATCGCTTGAATCAAGTGGGAGTTAATCTTCCAGATAAGATAGTGATTGACAGAATTCTCTAGTCACCATCACCAAGTTAGTAGAACTTCGTGATGAACTATAATATGCAAGGGATAACGGAAACAACTCCCAAGCTCTTCGTGATGATGAAATCAATGAAGGTAGAAATCAAGAAAAACATCAAGTGTTGATGGTTGATAAGACCACTAGTTTCAAGAAAAGGGCAAAGGGAGGAAGGGTAACTTCAAGAAGAACGGCAAGCAAGTTGCTGCTCAAGTGAAGAAGCCCAAGTCTGGTCCTAAGCCTGAGACTAAGTGCTTCTACTGCAAAGGGACTGGTCACTGGAAACGGAATCACCCCAAGTGATTGGCGGATAAGAAGGATGGCAAAGTGAACATAAGTATATTTGATATACATGTTATTGATGTGTACTTTACTAGTGTTTATAGCAAACCCTAAGTATTTGATACTAGTTCAGTTGCTAAGATTAGTAACTCGAAAGGGAGTTGCAGAATAAACAGAGACTAGTTAAGGGTGAAGTGACGATGTGTGTTGGAAGTGGTTCCAAGATTGATATGATCATCATCGCACACTCCCTATAATTTCGGGATTAGTGTTGAAACTAAATAAGTGTTATTTGGTGAGCATGAATATGATTTGATCATGTTTATTGTAATACGGTTATTCATTTAAGTAAAAGAATAAATTGTTGTTCTGTTTACATGAATAAAACTTTATATGGTTACACACCCAATGAAAATAGTTCATTGGATCTCGATCTTAGTGATACACATATTCATAATATTGAAACCAAAAGATGTAAAGTTAATAATGATAGTGCAACTTATTTATGGCACTGCCGTTTAGGTCATATTGGTGTAAAGCGCATGAAGAAACTCCATGCTGATGGGATTTTGGAATCACTTGATTATGAATCACTTGATGCTTGCGAACCATGCCTTATGGGCAAGATGACTAAAACGCCGTTCTCCGGAACAATGAAGCAAGCAACAGATTTGTTGGAAATCATACATACCAATGTATGTGGTCCGATGAAAGGCTTACAGCAGGTATCATTATTTTCTGACCTTCACAAGATGATTTGAGCAGATATGGGGATATCTACTTGATGAAACATAAGTCTGAAATAATTGAAAGGTTCAAAGAATTTCAGAGTGAAGTGGAAAAATCATCGTAACAAGAAAAATAAAGTTTCTGCGATCTGATCACGGAGACGAATATTTGAGTTACGAGTTTGGTCTTCAATTAAAACAATGTGGAATAGTTTCATAGCTCACACCACCTGGAACACCACAATGTTATGGTGTGTCCGAACGTCGTAACCGCGCTTTATTGGATATGGTGCGATCTATGATGTCTCTTATTGATTTACCATTGTCGTTTTGGGGTTATGCATTAGAGACAGCTGCATTCACGTTAAAAGGGCACCATCTAAATCCGTTGAGACGACACTATATGAACTGTGGTTTAGCAAGAAACCCAAAGTTGTCGTTTCTTAAAGTTTGGGGCTGCGATGCTTATGTGAAAAAGTTTCATCCTGATAAGCTCGAACCCAAATCGGAGAAGTGCGTCTTCATAGAATACCCAAAGGAAATTGTTGGGTACACCTTCTATCACAGATCCGGAGGCAAGATATTCGTTGCTAAAAATGGATCCTTTCTGGAGAAGGAGTTTCTCTCGAAAGAAGTGAGTGGGAGGAAAGTAGAACTTGATGAGGTAATTGTACCTTCTCCCTTATTGGAAAGTAGTTCATGACAGAAATCTGTTCTTGTGACTACTACACCAATTAGTGAGGAAGCTAATGATGATGATCATGTAACTTCAGATCAAGTTACTACCGAATATCGTAGCTAAACCAGAGTGAGATCTGCACCAGAATGGTGTAGTAATCATGTTCTGGAAGTCATGTTACTGGACCATGATGAACCTACGAACTATGAGGAAGCGATGATGAGCCCAGATTCCGCGAGATGGCTTGAGGCCATAAAATCTGAGATATGATCCATGTATGACAACAAAGTATGGACTTTGATTGACTTGCTCGATGATCAGCAAAGCCATGTTAAATAAATGGATCTTCAAGAGGAAGACGGACACTGATAGTAGTGTTACTATCTACCAAGCTCGACTTGTTGCAAAAGTTTTTCAACAAGTTCAAGGTGTTGAATACGATGAGGTTTTCTCACTCGTATCGATGCTTAAGTCTATCTGAATCATGTTAGCAATTGCCACATTTTATGAAATCTGGCAAATGGATGTCAAAACTGCATTCCTTAATGGATTTATTAAAGAAGAGTTGTATATGATGCAACCAGAAGGTTTTGTCAATCCTAAAGGTGCTAACAAAATGTGCAAGCTCCAGCGATCCATCTATGGACTGGTGCAAGCATCTCAGAGTTGGAATATACGCTTTGATAAGTTGATCAAAGCATATAGTTTTATATGGACTTACGATGAAGCCTGTATTTACAATAAAGTGAGTGGGAGCACTACAGCCTTTCTGATTAGTATATGTGAGTGACATATTGTTGATCAGAAATGATGTAGAATTTTTCTGCAAAGCATAAAGGAGTGTTTTAAAGGAGTTCTTTAAAAGGAAAAGACCTCAGTAAAAAGCTACTTATATATTGAGCATCAAGATCTATTGAGATAGATCAAGACGCTTGATAAGATTTTCAATGAGTACATACCTTGGCAAGATTTTGAAATAGTTCAAAATGGAACAGTTAAAGAAAGAGTTCTTGCCTGTGTTGCAAAGGTATGAAATTGAGTAAGACTCAAATCCCGACCACAGCAGAAAATAGAAAGAGAATGAAAAGTCATTCCCTATGCCTCAGTCATAGGTTCTATAAAGTATGCTATGCTTTGTACCAGACCTATTGTATACCTTGCTCTGTATTTGGCAAGGGAGTACAATAGTAATCTAGGAGTAGATCACTGGACATTGGTCAAGAATATCCTTAGTAAGGACTAAGGAGATGTTTCTCGATTATGGAGGTGATAAAAGAGTTTGTTGTAAAAGTTACATCAGTGCAAACTTTTACACTGATCCAGATGACTCTAAGTCTCAATCTGGATACATATTGAAAGTGGGAGCGATTAGCTAGAGTAGCTCCGTACAGAGCATTGTAGACATAGAATATTTGCAAAATACATACGTCTCTGAATGTGACAGACCCGTTGACTAAGCTTCTCTCACGAGCAAAACATGATCACACCTTAGTACTCTTTGGGTGTTAATCACATAAGCGATGTGAACTAGATTATTGACTCTAGTAAACCCTTTGGGTGTTGGTCACATGACGATGTGAACTATGGGTGTTAATCATATACAAATATGAATATTGGTGTTAAATCACATGGCGATGTGAACCAGATTATTGACTCTAGTGCAAGTGGGAGACTGAAGGAAATATGCCCTAGAGGCAATAATAAAGTTATTATTTATTTCCTTATTTCATGATAAATGTTTATTATTCATGCTAGAATTGTATTTACCGGAAACATAATACATGTGTGAATATATAGACAAACAAAGTGTCACTAGTATGCCTCTACTTGACTAGCTCGTTAATCAAAGATGGTTATGTTTCCTAACCATGAACAATGAGTTGTTATTTGATTAACGAGGTCACATCATTAGTTGAATGATCTGATTGACATGACCCATTCCATTAGCTTAGCACCCGATCGTTTAGTATGTTGCTATTGCTTTCTTCATAACTTATACATGTTCCTATGACTATGAGATTATGCAACTCCCGTTTACCGGAGGAACACTTTGGGTACTACCAAACGTCACAACGTAACTGGGTGATTATAAAGGAGTACTACAGGTGTCTCCAATGGTCGATGCTGGGTTGGCGTATTTCGAGATTAGGATTTGTCACTCCGATTGTCGGAGAGGTATCTCTGGGCCCTCTCGGTAATACACATCACATAAGCCTTGCAAGCATTACAACTAATATGTTAGTTGTGAGATGATGTATTACGGAACGAGTAAAGAGACTTGCCGGTAACGAGATTGAACTAGGTATTGGATACCGACGATCGAATCTCGGGCAAGTAACATACTGATGACAAAGGGAGCAACGTATGTTGTTATGCGGTCTGACCGATAAAGATCTTCGTAGAATATGTAGGAGCCAATATGGGCATCCAGGTCCCGCTATTGGTTATTGACCGGAGACGTGTCTCGGTCATGTCTACATTGTTCTCGAACCCGTAGGGTCCGCACGCTTAAGGTTACGATGACAGTTATATTATGACTTTACATGTTTTGATGTACCGAAGGAGTTCGGAGTCCCGGATGAGATTGGGGACATGACGAGGAGTCTCGAAATGGTCGAGACGTAAAGATTCATATATTGGATGATATGGTTAGGCCAAGGGGTCAAGCCCATGAGGCTTTAGATCGGTGCAAAAGGAGTTTTGCGGAGTTCAGGGGGCCAAACGCCGGAGACCCTGGCGTCTGGCCCTGGGCCAGACGCCAAGGCCCATGGCGTCTGGGCCAGACGCCAAGGATTGTGGCGTTTGGTCCTGGAGTCCAAGTGGGACTCTTGCCTTTCGGGCAAAACCGACTTTGAGGAGGCTTTTGCTCCAAGTTTCGACCCCGGGGCTCAACATATAAATAGAGGGGCAGAGCTAGCACCAAAGACACAACAATTGATCCCTTGGATCTCTTAGCCGTGTGCGGTGCCTCCCTCCACCATAGTCCACCTCGATAATATCGTAGCGGTGCTTAGGCGAAGCCCTGCGATGGTAGAACATCAAGATCGTCACCACGCCGTCGTGCTGACGGAACTCTCCCTCGACACTCGGCTGGATCGGAGTTCGAGGGATGTCATCGAGCTGAACGTGTGCTAGAACTCGGAAGTGTCGTAGTTTCGGTGCTTGATCGGTCGGGCCGTGAAGACGTACGACTACATCAACCGCGTTGTGCTAACGCTTCCGCTTACGGTCTACAAGGGTATGTAGACAACACTCTCCCCTCTCGTTGCTATGCATCACATGATCTTGCGTGTGCGTAGGAAATTTTTTGAAATTACTACGAAACCCAACATGCTCATCATTCAAAGATTTTTTATCAAATAGTTTATAAAATTCTTCTTCTATCAATTGAGCACAATTTTCCTTTCAATCATTTTCATGAAAGACATTATAAATACGAATAACATGATGCAACCTCAATTCCATTTTTTCGTAGTTTTCATTTTATAAACCAAACTAGTGATAAAACAAGAAACTAACAAATTCAATTGGAAGATCTAAAGATATACCTTTAAGCACGCACCACCCCGGCAACGGTGCCAGAAAAGAGCTTCATTGACGGGATGTGAGTGCCGCTTACCTAACCTCCCCGGTAACGGCACTAGAAAGTAGCTTGAAGTCTACTACGCAACTTTATTCTTGTAGACTCGTGTTGGGTGATACAAGTGTAATAATGATGGTAGATATTGATTTTTGTGATAGTGACAATAAAAAACAGCAAGGTAGCATGTAAGAAAAGTGAGCACAAACGGTATTACAATGCTTAAAAACAAGGCCTAGGGCCGTACTTTCGCTAGTGCAATCTCTCAACAATACTAATATAATTGGATCATATAACCATCCCTCATGTGCGATGAAGAAACACTCCAAAGTTCTTGTCTAGCGGAGAACATAAGAAGAAATTGTTTGTAGGGTACAAGACCACCTCAAAGCTATTCTTTCCGATCAATCTATCCTAGAGTTTGTACTGAAATAACACCAAGCTATTCTTTCCGATCGATCTAACCAAGAGTTCGTACTAAAATAACACCATATGATACACATCACCCAACTCTAATGTCACCTAGATACTCCATTGTCACTGCGAGTATCCGTGAGTTAATTATACGATATGCATCAAACAATTTCAGATTCATAATACTCAATCCAACACAAAGAACCTCAAAGAGTGCCCCAAGATTTCCACCGGAGAAACAAAGACAAGAACGTGCATCAACTCCTATGCATAGACTACCCCAATGTCACCCTGGGAATCCGCGAGTTGAGTGCCAAAACACATATCAAGTGAATCAATATGACACCCCATTGTCACCACGTGTATTCATAGCAAGACATAAATCAAGTGCTCTCAAATCCATAAAAGTATTCAATTCGATAAAACGAAATCTCAAAGGGGAAAACTCAATTCACAGCAAGATAGAGAGGGGAAAACACCATATGATCCGACTATATTAACAAAGCCCGCGATACATCAAGATCGTGACATCTCAAGAACACGAGAGAGAGAGAGAGAGAGAGAGACTAAACACATAGCTACTGGTACAAACCCTCAGCCCCGAGGGTGGACTACTCCCTCCTCATCACGGTGGCCATGAGGATGATGAAGATGGCCTCCGGTGATGATCTCCCCCTCCGCCCCCTCCAACAGAGTGCTGGGACGGGGTCTCTATTGGTTTTTCATGGCTACAAAGGCTTGCAGCGGCGGAACTTCTGATCTAGGGTTACCCCAAGGATTTTTGGAATATTTGGCGATTTATAGGGCGAAGAGGGGGTACGGGAGGCCACCGAGGTGGGCACAACCCACCTGGGCATGCCTGGGCCCCCAGGCGTGCCCTGGTGGGTTGTGTCCCCCTCGGGGCACCCCCAGGTGTTGCTCTGGCCCATTGGATGTCTTCTGGTCCATAAAAAATCCACAGAATGTTTCGCGGTGTTTGGACTCCGTTTGATATTGATTTCCTGTGATGTACTCCCTCTGTTCCTAAATATTGTATTTTTAGAGATTCAAATGGATTTCCACATACAGATGTATATAGACATATTTTAGAGTGTAGATTCACTCATTTTGCTCTGTATGTAGTCACTTGTTGAAATCTCTAGAAAGACAAATATTTGGAAACGAAGGGAGTAGAAAACAAGCAAAAACAGCAACTGGCACTGGGCACTGGTCAATAGGTTAGTCCCAAAAAATGATATAAAGTTGATATAAAATGATTGTAAAACATCCAAGAATGATAATATAATAGCATGAATACTTCATAAATTATAGATACTTTGGAAACGTATCAGCGATTGCGCCCCATCCTTGAGTGATGAAGACGTCGCTAGAGTCGACGACCTCGGCTTCCCCTTCTGAAGCCTGGTTACAACAACCGTCGTGCTGTCGCCACAACTCGACAGCCCCCCTTCGGCAGTATCTCCCTCGCCAAACACCGCGGGAGCTGGATCCACATGCGCGGCGACATTGCTGCACACACCACAAACTCGCGGGCCATACCTTCGGCATGGGTCCACGGGCGGGGTGGCCGTACTGCCACCGCCTTCTCTCCTCCCCGGCTCCGCTCCTCGCGACGTCCGTGGTCGTTCCCATCGGCGGGGCTTTGCGTGCGAGCATATGCGCGAACCGGGAAGCCCGGTGGAGCGCGTTCTTGCCAAGGCCGCGTCATCATGGGCGCCGCGGTGGCATTGAGGGAGCAATCATGACTCTTCTTCGGTGGGAGCAGCTCGGGTTCCACCTAGGGAGCCTTTCCCTTCTCCGCGGTAGAGAACCTCCTCACTGGCACCATGGACGCTCTGGCAAGACGGTAGGACGAAGAGGAAGGAGAAGGAGCGAGTGGCGAGAAGATGGAGATGCTCTACTACAGGATGCTGCTAATGCGACACTACGACCAGAGACCCTTCGACGAAACTGTGTTCGATGCAATAATCGCAAACAGTGGTGTGAAAACCCCATCAAAAAGGTGTAAAACGTTTGCGATGGAGGATGCATCAAACACAGTTCAGATGTTAGTTGTGTGTGCGATGCATGGCATACGGTTTAGTTCAATTGACTGTTTGCGGTGAGGAGGAACAAAAGAAACGGGCAACCAGATGAAGGTGTGTGCAATATACAGCATACGGTTCACTCGGATGAATTTTTTATGATTAGGCAACACAAAAGAAATGGTCAGCCAGATCAAGGTGTGTGCGATATACGGCATGCGGTTCACTCGGATGAACTGTTTGTGTTGAGACAAGAGAACAAAAATGGTTCAATATAATAAGATGTGTGTGATACGCTGCAAACAGGTCTGTAATCAGAAATGTGTGCGAAGACCGATAATAACACAGACGGTTGCTACTAATAAGACGTGTGTGTTGTGTGATGGGATTGCATACAGAACAACAAAATTATATACACACTTAGAAGGACATGGTTGCATAATCAAATAAACATTCACTTACATAGGTGGCTACTACAACCATGGCATTTGCACACACCAAAGTAAACTATTACATGCATAATTACATAGGTGGCTACTACACACATGACATTTCCACACACCAATAAAGTAAACTATATATTACATGCATGATTAACTAGCATAAACGATCATCTGATCATCAACTACTTCTTGTGATGCTTGCTCTGCTTGTGGCTCGATCCGGGCTCGTCAATTTGGGTAACGAGGCACTTCCTCATGTCAACGATCCTCATGTCCATCTCGTAGCATGTGTACACGCTCTTGGCTGCGAACCTGAGGTGAGGTTCATCCAGTTGCCGCATCCAGGCCCTGAGATTTCGACAAGGTTCTTGCAGGCCAAGCCCATAACACTGAGCGCTTTTACATCGTCAGTGGTTTCCACCGTGGCAAAGTTGTAGTCACTATTGTTGACAAACCTGTTGAAATGGTTGCAAGGCTCTGTGGCCATGCAGTAGTGGTAGATGAGGACATGATGGTGCACGCACAACTGGGCGACGACAACCTTCTCATCTATGCTGGGACGACCGATGCTGTACTGGAGGTCGATGCCGACCACCTTGTACTTGTCTTGAGCAAGCAACTGGTCAACGTTGTTGATGTAGTCGTCCACTACGGCCGGGTCGATTGTGTACACCACCGAGAGATCCGTCTCCCTTGCGTGGGTCTCCACTCTATGCTTGCTGAACTCCATTGAGGTGACCGCAAGCCCGACGCGACAACAGACGCGAGCAGAGGCCGGCACAGTGACAGGTGGCAAATAAGACGAACTGTGCGAGCGATGTCGGAGACATCAAGAACGAATCAGATTAGAGTTGCGTGTGCGATACGTGGCATACAGTTGATCCATCTGAGTTGTTTGTGATGGAATAAGCCGTGTGTGTTGCGGGCAAATGCTTGTTGGTATATAACCTTAAATTTAACCAAAAAAGTGTTAATGCATGTTACAAAAATTGTATAGCTGGAAACTATGTTCAAATACAACTCCAACGATGTAATCTTTGGTGACATGCATTCGTATTTTATTAGTTAAATCCTACTTATAAACCAAGACGGGGGTATAGTAGGTAATTAAATCACAAACATTTTTTTGTATTAACTGTATGTGTACGTGTCCGTTCGTCCTCCTCTCGGACATCTTATCACCCCGCTGCCGCAGACGGCTTACAGCGCAAGCTTGTGCAGCGCGCGGGGGCGTTCTTTTGGCCAAACAGTGGCTCAAATTGGCGCCAATGAATCGTCGGTGAGCCCGTTCCCGCGCAACCTCACAGGTTCCCGCGCAATCTTCCCGCCCAACTTGGTGAAATCCCCCAAAATCCCAATGCTTACCGGCCTGCTATACAAACCCTCACAGCCAGCGAGTCCTACGTCGCATTTCCCCTCCCTCCCTATAGCTTATCCCGTCTGCTTCTCCCACAATCAGCAATGGCACCGGTCCATCGTTGCCGCTCAGCCACTCCGCCGTCATCAGAGGACAGCTCCAGCTGGGAGGCTACACCACGGCGGCGGCACAATCCTCGGTCTAGTGTAGTGCGCGTGGCATCCCTGTTGGGTGTGCGCGGAACACCCACCACACGCTCCATCGCCGCTGCCCGTCAGTAGTTGTTGCCTGCCGCCGTTGCCGCCACACCACCATCGAAAGCCAGGGCCATCTCCTGCTCCCCCGCCGCGGCTCGAAGGTAGGATGTGGCCGTGATAATCCCCAAGTGCATCGAATCATCGTAGCAATTCCCAAAGGTGGAAGTGATAAGTATGGAATGTCGAACCAACAAGGAGCTAAAGGTAAGACCAATATTCTCTCAAGCCCTATCTTCCAGTGATACGACTCTACGTACACCGAACGTTTGTTTCCAACCAGAAACGAGAAATAAAACTACATTGTGGGTATGAAGAGGATAACTTTGCATGGTACCGGAGAGCTAAAATACGAAAGTAGATGTTGTTATCATAAAGTTAGAATATATTACTAAATATTATAAATAGCGAGTGTGGAATAATGATGGGTCAGTGTGCGGAATTGTCCTAGGAAATTGTTAACAAGACCGATAGTATGAGGGAGAGGCATAAGCTAACATACTTTCTCTTCTTGGATCATATGCACTTATGATTGGAACTCTAGCAAGCATCCGCAACTACTAAAGATCATTAAGGTAAAACCCAACCATAGCATTAAAGCATCAAGTCCCCTTTATCCCATACGCAACAACCCCCTTACTCAGGTTTATGCTTCTGTCACTCAAGCAACCTACTATAAGTGAATCATGAATGTTTTGCAACACGCTACAGCAGTAATCCTTCACGCTTGCGCGACACGGAGGGCACAATAGGACAGCACCAAAATAAAACATACAACTCATACCAATCTAGATCATCAATCAACCCAAAGACAAAGGATATCTACTCAAAACATCACAGGATGGCAACACATCATTAGATCATAATATGTGGCATAGAGCACCATGTTCAAGTAGGGATTACAGCAGGGTGCGGGAGAGTGGACCGCTGTAACATACCAAATTTTCAATTTGGAATGTTATACATAGATCATTCATGCATATCATATTTTATTGCATTTCATTTTGCGATCCTCGAAATCCTAAGCAACTCAAGGACCCTCGGGGAGAGAGTTGGGGATTTCCCTGTTTTCATATTTGAGTTCTATCAAATATTGAAACGAGGATTTTTGGTTTTAATTATTTTTCTCTCCAAAAATATTTCATAGTAAAATATATGAGAGGAGATAATATGACTTCACCAAAATAAATGAAATATTGGAGGAAAAATATTAAAATTAAATATTTGATTTTATTCGGAGTTTATTGCTATTTTATTTGGATTAGAAAAATTGCATGTTTTTCATAGTTGCATTTTAGGGCCAAGAAAATGTTCATCTCATTCTAAATATTTTATTTAGACGGTGAAAATTTGTTTTGGCATTTTTTTAGTTTTTTATTTTATTTTATAGGATTTTTTTAGTTTGGCGAAATTATTTTTTAAAAAAAGTTTCCTCCGCCGGCTGGGCCGAAGCCCAAGTCAGCCGGCCCACCTCCCCCCGCCGTCTCCTTCCAGGAGAACGGGAGCGCGCCGCCGCCCGCGAGGCCAAGTTCATCCGGGACTCTCCCTCCCCGCACCACTTGCCCCCTCGCCCAAGCAAGCAACCCCCTCCTATAAGTACC
>NC_041390.1:151285020-151308105 GCF_002162155.2 Triticum dicoccoides
CCCCGATTTCCGCCACCACCGCCGCACCCCCCGCAACCAGAGCCGTCCCGCGCCGCTCTGCCTTTGCCGCGCCGTCGCCGCCGCTAAGCGCCGCTGCCACGCTGCCCCTGCCACCCGTGCCGCCCACCACCGTAGCCCCGCCTTTCCAGAGGTAAAGCCGTCGTTCATTTTTTCTTTAAGGAACCGGTCCGTTTTTTTAGAAAACCCTAGGTTTTTTTGAATAGACCTGTTCTCCGATTTTTTTTCTCGATTTAGTTATTTAGCGGACGTTTGTCCGTACGTTCATTTTAATGAACGGTGTTCACTCGTTAGCCGCAGACAGCGAACATTCGTTCGTTAGCCTGTTCGTCGGTTTTTCTTTTTCTCGGATTTTCCGCGATTATTTTCGATCGCGATTTTTGATCCAATTTTTGTTTTAGTTTATCTTTTTGCTCGTTTGTCGGAATCAGGCGATTCAAGCGCCTAGATCTTCGTCTCCAAACCCTCTTTCTGTTTAATCAACTTGAACAAGGTTTTGATACTATAAAATTTTACTTTAGTCCAGAATAGTAAACAGACCTTGTTTCTTTCGCAGTTTGAGTTTCGTTGCCCCGTTTGATTTAATTTTTTTATCAAACCGGAGTTCTTAAGTTGAACTTTCTGGTTAGACCTTCTTATTTGAGTTTTATCCATGCTTCTTTACTTGATTGCTTATGTATGCTATTTCTTGTTTGTGATAGAACACCCGGAGTGTGAAGCGTGCTACTTCGAATATTTAGGTTTTGCGGATCATCAGCAAGGCAAGTAACACTTTGATCATACCCCTTTATCACCCAGTTTTTATGCATTAGCTCCAATCCTCAAACATTGCATGATTAGGATGTGATTAACATGTGGGTTGGGAAGTAGTTAATGAGGTAGAACCTATTGCCCTGTTATTATCAAACCCTTGGGAGTTACTTCTACGTATTGCTTACATTGCTATGCTATGCTCGTAGACGTGGTTTAGGTGAGTGAAATCCATGATAGATGTGATATTGTTAATTAATGGTTCAACTTAAGGTGGCTACTTGAATACACATCTGGGTGGATTGTTTGTCGGGCACCTGGAGAATCCAGTGTTGTCCTAGGATATCCCGGAGTACCCGTGTGATAATCCTAAGGTCCGCCACCCAGTCTCAAAGGGAACTGAGGTATTTCATGCTAGAAACTTCCGTGTGCAGCCACATGCTATTATGGGCTCTAGCATAGCTGAGTAAGTTACATGAGCTCTTGAAGAGGTGGATCAGCAGGTAGAGGGATGTAGGTTGGTATGGTCTGCCCGGAGTAAAGAGTAAATGTTTCTAAAAGACTGTGTCTCGGCCATCCGTTTCTCAAACACCCTGTAGTGCAAGAAATCCAACGGAGAAGATCGGGTCTTGTGGGGAAAAGTGCACAAACCTCTGCAGAGTGTAAAATCTAATCATGGTTAGCGGTGTCCCCGGTTATGGACAATTCTTGAGTATCTAGTACTTGGATTATCATATGTATCTCATCACTCCAAATTAATATTGTTGGGTTGATAATTACTTTTAATTGGGATTGAGTTGGAGGAACCTTCTCAATGATGTTTCAACTACCATGATAGTTAAATAAAATCTATTCTTTTGTTGTAGGAAAAAATTGGCTTTTCGCAAAAACTATAACCATAGAGCTTTCCACCAGCCAAATATGCATGTAGTGATAGGATTATTCTGTTCTTACTCTACTGTGTTATATTGCCAGCATATTCCATGTGTTGGCCCATTTTTGGGCTAGAACATATTATGTTGCAGACTTTTCAGACGAGGAGTAAGGTTCGTTAGGTCGTTGTCGTGCAACTCAGCTATGCCGTTGGAGTTGATGGACTCACTTTATCTTCCAAGCCTTCCGCTGTTATCGTATTAGATGGCCTTAAGCCATATTTATTGTAGTAAGGTCTCTTTCATTCGATGTAATAAGTGTGTGATTGCTACTCTGTTATAAATCCTTCGAGTACTGTCTGTGTCAGCATTACTGATCCAGGGATGACACTGAAGCACAGAGACTTGACCGTTTGAGGTCGGGTCGCTACAAGATGGTATCAGAGCACACGCTGAGTGTAGGACACGACCACTAAGCTAAAGCCCTAGATCACTATTCTCTTCTCATTTCTGACCCCTCTCCATTTTATACTCTTTAGGATGGCGGACGCAAGGAACAAGTTTGCACAGCCGTATGAAGACACACCTTTTGGACGACACTTGAAGGAAGTCACTAGGTACCTGAACACAGGAATACCAAGCTTCACCGGAACTTACAATGCCACTTTACCAGAAGAGGAGCGATGTATGATTCATGTTCAAGTTCCAGGAAGGACATTCACGCCAGTCACTAAGCCCATAGAGTTTTCCTTTGATGCACCAACCTGGAGTCTTGGAAAGAGTATGGCAGCTCACATCACCATGGGACGCATTGGAGAAGCTTACCAAAAGGAGCTTAAGGATACTATCTACCAGATTTGTGGGCGCCGAGATGAGCAATGGGAGATGATCAGCACCAGGAAAGATAGATCAATTGCAGCTTTTGTCCAGGAGTTACACCAGCACATTCATCACCAGGAGAACTAGATGTGCGCAGGCATGATAGATCTGAAGAAGGCGATGACCAGGATCACGGAACTGGAGGAAGAACTTAAGGCTACACGTGAACATTATGAGGAAGAAATCGTTGTACTAGTGGAGAAGAATGATGATCTGGAAAGGAAGCTAGGAATATTCATGGGAGACCCCGCACCAGGAGGAGAAGACGAAGAACCCAAGGAGATTCGTCCGGAGGACTACATCATCATCGATGACACCGACTCGGACCCCGACAATAGCGATGATGACTATGAAGACAAAGCTGGAGTAGACATCATGGAGTCTTCAACCGATCAATATTTTTAGTAGACCACCACATCAGTAGTAGTATTCCACCATATATATAGTATAGTCCAGGCACTTTTGTAACGATAGTTAGATCGACTGTATGCCCTTGCTTGATTGATTGAGTGAAATGATTGTGTTTGTCTCATGTGCATATGGGTAGTGTTTCTCTCATTAGACCTCATTCTATTCTAATCTCTTCCCTCTAAAACCCATCAGATGCCTCCGAGACGTGACCCCAGATTTACCTTCCCACCGGAGCTCACTCAGTTGATCCAGCAACAGAATATCCTGATGCAGTTGTTAGTTCAGAACCAAGGCAACAACAACAACAACCGACCACCACCACCACCAGTTGATAATTTAGCCCGTTTTCTGAGGTTGCAACCATCGGTGTTTTCCAGTAGCACCGAGCCCATAGTAGCAGATGATTGGCTCCGCTGGATTGGAAGGGAGTTAACCACTGCAGGATGTACCGATGCTGAGAAGGTGCGTTTTGCCGCACATCAGTTGGATGGACCAGCAGCCTCATGGTGGGAGAATTACACTGTCACCTACCCTATAGCCACTGTTACATGGGACCAGTTTTAGCAAGCTTTCCGCATAGCCCATGTCTCAACTAGAGCTATGAATATGAAGAAGCGTGAGTTTCGCAACTTACGCCAGGGGAACCGTACTGTGGCTCAGTACGCGGATGAGTTTAGCAAGTTATCTCGCTATGCCCCTGATGATGTGGCCACAGATGCCGCAAAGCAGGAGAAGTTTATGGAAGGGTTGAAGGATGAGATGTAGCGACCCGACCTCAAACGGTCAAGCCTTTGTGTATCCGTGCCATCCTTGGATCAGTATGCTGGCACACACAGTACATCAATGTATATATCAAAGTGCAATCACATGTATAAATAACGTAAGACAGATATATATACCTCTTAAGTCTCAGCGGAAACAAACATAAGGGTGTGGAGTCCCATCAACACCAACGGAAAGTTGAGTGTAGACCGTAACCCTACAACATAACTCTTACTCATCGTAGAAATTCCTGCAACATAAGACGTTGCAGCCCTATAGGTGACTACATTGAATGTACTAGCAAGTCACATCATAAGAATAATGAACCTATTTGTACATGCAATTTGGCTGGTGGAAAGCCCTAAGTTTAGATTTTGCATAAAGCTAGTTTTTCCCTAGAATAAAAGATATTATTCTACCACTACTGTATAGCATAGGATGAGTTGGCAAACCCAACTCAATCCATTCCCAAAGTTTCATTTAAAACCCAACTGTTTAATTAAGAATGATGAGATCTCCCAGCATTTCCACTACTAGATGCTCAAGTTGTCCGTAACCGGGGACACGGCTAATCGATTAGGTTTTAACACTCTACAGAGGTTTGCGCACTTTTCCCCACAAGACTCGATCACCTCCCTTGAAGTTCTCGCACTGCCTGGCATTTGAGAACAGGATGACCGAGACATAGTCTTTCAAAAGTATTTCCCCTTAACCCACGGATAGGCCGGTACACCTACTCATTCTATATCTGCTAGCCCATCCCGCAAGGGGTCACACTAAATACTCAACTAGGCCAGAGCCCATATTGGCTTGTGGCTACACACGTAAGCTTCTAGACATGAGAATACGATTGATCTCTTTGAGCCTGGGCGGCCGACCACTAGTGGTGCACCACCATGGATTAACCATGCATGCTCCCACTGTACTTCGCCACCATTCAAACCAAATACCGCCTAGGTAGTTCATTTACAAGTCTTGGTCCTGATTACTACTTTGTCACTAATGTCTCACCATGTTCGCTTCCCAAACCACGTCTACATTTAGCGAGGCAAAAATAAACTTACATGACGGTCACAAGGATGTATAGATCAGACCTACATCAAATGAACTACTAGGTAACGGCATAGCCATCTAGCAACAATAAATCCTACCATGCAATCCTACCACAAAAGGACTAAGTGCATAATATAAACATAGGAAATTGGAAGAATGGTCAAATGTGAACTTGCCTGGTAATAGTTGATGAAGATTATATCGCTCTCAGAAATTTACTTAATAGAACTATTCGTCACTCTCCGATGAAAATCTATAAAGTCAAACATCGCACTCACATAAGCAATCATTTTAGAGAACCAAGAAGAACATGCAAAGTAAAAAGTCTTGGAAAAACCAAATGAACATACTACACACTTAACTATCACAAAATATTCTAAGTGCAACACAACATAGGCATGGGGTTCAGAATTTGTGATGTGAAGCATGGTGCATACAAGGCGTACGAGTAAAACTACTATGGACAGATCCTAAGTGTGTGAAAATTAGTGTGATCATGGTCCAGGTGATAGGGTTTGGTTACGGTGACAAAACACAAAAAGAATCGACTTCATCGGAGCTACGGTTTAGGAGATATGGCCAGTTGAAGTTAGAATTCAAACCTGAATAAATTCAAATTTGAAATTGGCCAAAAGTTTTCAAAGTTGCTTATCTGGATAAAGCTATTCGATACGAACATTTTGCCGTTGATTTCATCTAATTTGGACTTACGGTTGAAAAGATACGGCTATCAGAAGTCCAAGGGCTAAACTGCAATTTCTAGGGACTAAACAGAAAAGAAAAAATCACGAGCAGGTCCTCAGCCACGTGGCTTCTTACGGGTGGCAGGGCAGTGTTTGCTGCAGAAGCTATATGGAAAATGGCCGGCATTTAATAAAAACGCTAACACGCGGCTAACTAACAAAAACCGACCGGTGGTTTTTAAAATAAAAACCGGGGTTAACCGTGTACCGGTTCAACAACAAAAAAACACACTAACCTGATCTAATCTAGGCCGTCCATGGTAGATCGAACGGGCGAGGGTGGGCGGTGGCTCACTGTGGGTCGACAGCTGCCGGCGGCGATGTCAACGACGGTGTCAGCAGCTTGGGTCGAACGGGGCGGCGGCTCCGGCGACAGCGGAGGGGACAAGGAGATGCGGCACAGCGTGGGCGACCAGATGGTGGTGACGGCTGGCATCAGCGTGCATCGGACGGGGCGGAGGGAAGCGGTGGCTCCGGTGCTTCGGCGAGGGCACGCGTCGTCGGGGCGGCTTCTTCGGGCGACCTAGGCAACAAGGAAAACATCAAAAAGACGCGGAGGAGCACGTGGGTCCGAATGAGCACGAAGATAGGGATCGAAAGGGCTCACCCGCGACGAATTCGTCCGGCGAGGAGCTCGGCTCCGGCGAGATGCACTCGATGATGGCGACAGATAGGAGCGGGGTTGGGGAAGTGTGAGCCGGCGTGATCGACATTGGGGGTCGCGGGGCATTTATAGGCGCAGACAGGGCGTCGGGGACCAGCGGATAAGCCTCATCCGTGGTGCTTCGCCGGCGGTTGCGGCGGGCGCTCTCACGGCTTGTCCCTTGTGGCGCGGTGGGAGGTTGCGGACGAGCTGGGAGGCGGGGCCCACCAGTCAGCGGGTGTGGGCGGGGCGACCGAGTGAGAGGCGAGGGCGGTCGATCAGCGCGAAGGGTGCTCAGGCGCGGGGCAGGCCGTGAGCCGAAAGGCGGAGCGGGCCGACTCGTTTGCCTCTGGGCCGAACAAGGTTTCGGTCCAGGTGGTGTGCGTGTGTTTTTTTTTGTTTTTTTACAGAATGAAAACAAATTACAACAGATGAAAGTAAATAAAATTTACATAGGCATATTATATATCAAAATTCTCAGAAAAACACCAAGAATAAGATGAACTATTTTCCAAGTTCAAATAAATTCCAAAAAATTCATAAAAGTCAAACAGTGCTACTGTTGCATTTAAAATCAATAAAAATCATTTTTAAAATAGAAAAATGATTTCAAATTTGTTTTCTCCTAATTTTCCATTGAAGGGAATCATTTTACCCTTATTTCCATTTATTTATTTTTAGGAGAAAAATATTTTGAATAGAAACTCAAATAACTCCCAAATGGATTTGAATTTGGAATTTCAATCAACTTCAAATGGAAAATGAGTTTCAAATAACTTCAAAGTGACTTCCAATTTATTTCTTTAAAACTTGCAACTCTCTTTCTTCAAATATGAAGAAGTCATTTTATCTTCCCTCATGAACTCATTGAATTGCTTAAAGTTTCTAAATTTAAAATATTTCAATTTCAAATCGTTCTCGAACCCCTTTCCATTTCTTTAAATGGAAGAAGTCATATTATCTTCACTCTAGGGTTTTGAAATGAAATGAATTTGTACTCAGGGAGATCAAAATGCAAGATGAGAAGTTTTGGGGAAAGTCCTTTTATTCCCTCTCATTCAACTTTCGAAAAGTTTTGAATTTCCAATCATTTTCACACAACCAATCACACAACAATCAAACAAACAATCTTAATTACTTATTTAATACAACATTCCAAAATTTAGAATTTTGGGATGTTACAAACTACCACCCTTAAAATGAATCTTGTCCTCGAGATTCGGAGAGGCTAGGAAGAAGGTTAGGTTTGGGGGGTCTCCTTAAAAATCCATTAATCCACACAAGGTATGGGGTGCTACCACCCTTAGAAGCTTGGTCACGGTTCCAACAAAACTCATTTACTCCATCCTTTGCGTTTACAGTGTCGGTCTTCTCATATTCTTCGAGATAACTCCTTCACTTGTGCTCTCCCGGTAAGGGCATAACCTTTTCCTCAAAATCTCGAGTCCTTGCATCAAAATAAGATCCTTCTGAGACTTCACAGGTCTGGCGCCAATGCTAAACAACTATCGAAAACCTCATGGTGGTCGACAATTTTTGGTTTCTCCTGCAGGAAATGGGTCTGGGTTGAACCTCACCGCATAACCTACGATTGGCAACAGGTGCGTGTACAGGGTCTCCATCGTCCTGCCATCCTAAGGCTTTTGGTTTGTCGTGTTGAAACTCTTCTAGGGTTTTAAGGCTCTCTCATTTTCCATCAACATATGATAGTTCACGATAGAAGTCTTCGGTATGGGGGCCAATCCATCCCGTACTTGAATTATTACCACATACGCAGATAGTGAATCACGTATTCTAACACTTGGGCATCCTCACAAGCATTGCAGAACTTCTCTTCTCCACGAACTGGGTCCGGATAAATCCATTCGTTCTGCAAGCCAAACAAAACCTCTATCGTTTCTTCACAACTCTCGGGTTTACGTAACCTCCTATGGAACGTCTGCTGATGAACTTACAGCTTCTTCTAGAATTCTTTTATTCAACAAGATTGTGCTAGTTTCCTTATCAAATCCTAGGTCCTGTGGGTTATGGGCCCACTTCAAACTTGTATATCTTTAACTCATCCTTGGAGTTACTATTGTTCCATAGTCCAACATTACATCTTCTCTAAATCCAATATCACTTCATTCCTTCATACTCTTGGGGTAGCCATCATAACTAAAACCAAACTCCAACTCATTTGTCCAAATTCCACTCTATGGAATACATTTTCTTTTCCATTGGTCAAGTGTTCACACAAACAAGTATCGCCAAAATGCACTAGTTCATCCATAATTCATATTCTGTTCATATCAAATCCTTTATTATATCCTTAACCACTACTCAAAACTCAAATTTCAAAAGTACTTTATTACAAAAGCTGCCATCCACATAGTTTGGTATGGTCAAGCATTACTTCCATCTTTATTCATTTGCCCTTCTTGAAGATGCTTTAGTCCCACTGGAATTGTACAATGTGGTCCTTGAAATCATCGACCTTTTGCTTCATCATGGTGGCCATGAGCTTTATCTCTATCATCTCTGCATGCACCTCCCTAAGGTATTCCTGAGTATAACGAATTCTGGCTTCAAGTATTTCGCCAATCTGACGTATGGCTTCCATAGCAGCTTCACGAACAGAGTCGAAGAATGTTGCTCGTGGTACTTGAGAAATGAAAAAGTATTGCCCCATAGTCTTTGGGAAAACTCCCTTCACACGGTGGAGGTGTACCTCCATGTACCAAAGTTCAACTCCATTCTCCATGAAAGGATAACCCTTGTAGGCTGCATCTCCTTCAAGATGAATATGCTTCATCATGTCCTTCAGGACTTTTGGGTAATCTTGATCACTAGTCAGGTTCATGATCATTTCCGGGCCCTTGAAAAAAGACTCGTAAAGGGTTGTCATCTGCAGGTATAAGATAGAAGGGGTACTCAGGATACTGTATGTATTTCCTTTGGTGAAATGTGGTTATTTTTCCGGGAAAGGTTTGGGGTCAGCTTGTCCATGGGTTCAAGGTTTAAGTCTGGGTGACATAGTGAGAGAGGCACTCACAATCAACAAACAACTCATAACATTTCATATGAGATTCCAAACACATCCACTTTTATTGCTTCTTGAGCTATTACAATTTCCATTTCATAACTCAACTCAACATCCCCCATGAAAATAAAAGTGTATTCCAACTTTATTACATGCTTTATTCCAATATCAAGATATTAACTACTCAGCTCAAGCTTTCCTCGGGTCTGAACATTCCCTGGCAAAATGTCGTACTTCCTTTGCAGCGTAAACAAATGACTTTAGACAAATCCAGGGGCTTCCTGGTGGTTATCTTGGCTCTTGGGTTATTGGCTTCCTTGCTGGGCATTTGCTAGCATAATGACCTAAATCCTTGCACCTGTGACAAGTGATTTGACTCGGGTCCTTTTCTGCAGAAACTTGGTTGTTCTGGGGACACATGCGCTTTCTCTTCCTGGACTTCTTTGTTCCGATCAATTCTTCTATCTCATGTGGATCAAACTCCACTTCTTCCATCGGGAAGTTTCCCAGATACTCTTGGCTTTCCTTCGTACAATACTTTGAAAAATGTCCTTCTTCTCCATATGAATAGCAAGCATTGGAGTAAAATATGTTTAGGCTTTCTACATGAGGGTCGTCAACATTTTCTTTCATCACCGGTTTTCTTAAACTTTTCCTGAGGGCTTCTTTCACTGCTTCCTTCTGCTGCTTGGTAATTTCTTGTACCTTGGGATAAATATGACATTGGGCAGGGTAGTCTGTAGTTCCTTCACACAAGAAACAAGTAACCTTCATGGTTGGACATTCTTCAGCTTGGTGATTTCCTTCACAATGAGGGCATCCACCCTTGTGTTTTTCTTCACGGGTATGTCCTATCTCACCACAAATCTTGCATGCACAAGGTTTCTTCATTTTATTGCCATAGGGATTCTGAATAAGACGAGACCTTAGTAGAGTCATCTTGAATTCCTCCCAAGTTTTTGCTCCGTTACATCCCTGCATGGCTTGATGCATTTCCCACCAGGTTGCAGCACTTTTTATAAAGTACTGAAGAGCGTATTGAACCTCATACTTCCTTGCAACAAAATTGCTCTGAGTGATCGGTTCAGAGAATACAAGTCCATCTTCATTCATCATCTATTGGGTCCAAGGGTTTTGGGATGAGATGTAAGAGATAGAGAGATACACACAATACACACAATATAGTATTGAAAATAAGTTTTATTTGTGGTGTCAGGAAAACACACACAACACACAACAACTCACAAATCATCGCATCTAATGTGAGTATACAACAAGGGTTTGGTCTTCTAAAGGTCATATAAATCTTGGAATTCTTCAGTGTCTTCAAATTCTTGGAGTCTTTGACTGTTGTAGCTTCAATTCTTCCAGTGTATGGTGAAGTCCGATATCTTGCCCTTCTCAGAGGGGTCTCATCAGTTGATCCTCCATGTGGTCGAACGGAAAAGGATATTGTCTAACTATTCAAGATAAAAGGAAAGATTTGATAACACTCAGAAAAGAACAGAGGTAAAGGATATTTTTTTAAATAAAGTTTTAGAGAATTCCTTTCCTAAGGGTTTTCCAGTTTCTAGGGTCACGTCCTACAGTCAACATGTGCTCTGATACCATCTCTGTAGCAACCCGACCTCAAACGGTCAAGCCTCTGTGTATCTGTGCCATCCCCGGATCGGTATGCTGGCACACATAGTACATCAATGTATATATCAACGTGCAATCACATGTATAAATAACGTAAGACAGATATGTACCTCTTAAGTCTCAGCGGAAACAAACATAAGGGTGTGGAGTCCCATCAACACCAACGGCAAGTTGAGTGTAGACCGTAACCCTACAACATAACTCTTACTCGTCGTAGAAATTCCTGCAACATAAGACGTTGCAGCCCTGTAGGTCAGTACATTGAATGTACTGGCAAGTCACATCATAAGAATAATGAACCTATTTGTACATGCAATTTGGCTGCTGGAAAGCTCTAAGTTTAGTTTTTGTATAAAGCTAGTTTTTGCCTAGAATAAAAGATATTATTCTACCACTACTGTATAGCATAGGATGAGTTGGCAAACCCAACTCAATCCATTCCCAAAGTTTCATTTAAAACCCAACTGTTTAATTAAAAGTGATGAGATCTCCCAGCATTTCCACTACTAGATGCTCAAGTTGTCCGTAACTGGGGACACGGCTAATCAATTAGGTTTTAACACTCTGCAGAGGTTTGCGCACTTTTCCCCACAAGACTCGATCGGCTCCCTTGAAGTTCTCACACTGCCTGGCGTTTGAGAACAGGATGACCGAGACATAGTCTTTCGAAAGTATTTCCCCTTAACCCACGGATAGGCCGGTACACCTACTCATTCTACATCTGCTAGCCCATCCCGCAAGGGGTCACACTAACTACTCAACTAAGCCAGAGCCCATATTGGCTTGTGGCTGCACACGTAAGCTTCTAGACATGAGAATACAATTGATCTCTTTCAGCCTGGGCGGCCGACCAGTAGTGGTGCACCACCATGGATTAACCATGCATGCACCCACTGTACTTCGCCACAATTCAAACCAAATACCGCCCAGGTAGTTCATTTACAAGTCTTGGTCCTGATTACTACTTTTTCACTCATGTCTCACCATGTTCGCTTCCCAAACCACGTCTACATTTAGCGAGGCAAAAATAAACTTACACGACGGTGACAAGGATGTATAGATCGGACCTACCTCAAATGAACTACTAGGTAATGACATAGCCATTTAACAACAATAAATCCTACCATGCAATCCTACCAGAAAAGGACTAAGTGCATAATATAAACATAGGTAATTGGAAGAATGGTCAAATGTGAACTTGCCTGGTAATAGTTGATGAAGATTATATCGCTCTCAGAAATTTACTTAATAGAACTATTCGTCACTCTCTGATGAAAATCTATAAAGTCAAACATCGCACTCACATAAGCAATCATTATAGAGAACCAAGAAGAACATGCAAAGTAAAAAGTCTTGGAAAAACCAAATGAACATACTACACACTTAACTATCACAAAATATTCTAAGTGCAACACAACATAGGCATGGGGTTCAGAATTTGTGATGTGAAGCATAGTGCATACAAGGCATACGAGTAAAACTACTATGGACAGATCCTAAGTGTGTGAAAATTAGTGTGATCATGGTCCAGGTGATAGGGTTTGGCTACGGTGACAAAACGCAAAAAGAATCGACTTCATCGGAGCTACGGTTTAGGAGATATGGCCAGTTGAAGTTTAAATTCAAACTTGAATAAATTCAAATTTGAAATTGGCCAAAAGTTTTCAAAGTTGGTTCTCTGGATAAAGCTATCCGATACGAACATTTTGCCACTGGTTTCATCTAATTTGGACTTACGGTTGAAAAGATACAGCTATCAGAAGTCCAGGGGCTAAACTGCAATTTCTAGGGACTAAATAGAAAATAAAAAAATTGCGAGCAGGTCCTCGGCCACGTGGCTTCTTGCGGGTGACTGGGCAACGTTCGCTGCAGAAGCTATACGGTGAATGGCCGGCATTTAATAAAAACGCTAACGCGCGGCTAACTAACAAAAACCGGCCGGTGGTTTTTAAAATAAAAACCGGGGTTAACCGTGTACCGGTTCAACAACAAAAAAACACACTAACCTGATCTAATCTAGGCCGTCTCATCGTGGGTTGACGGCTGCCGACGGCGATGTCGACGACGGTGGCAGCAGCTCGGGTCGAATGGGGCGGCGACTCCGGCGGGCTCCGGTGAGAGCGGAGGGGACAAAGAGATGCAGCGCAACGTGGGCGACCGGATGTTGGTGACGGCTGGCGTCGGCGTGCACCGGACGGGGCGGGGGGAAGCGGCGGCTCTGGTGCTCCGGCGAGGGCACGCGTCGCCGGGGCGGCTTCTTCAGGCGACCTAGGCGACAAGGAAAACGTCAAAAAGACGCGGAGGAGCACGGGGGTCCGAATGAGCACGGAGATAGGTATCGAAAGGGCTCACCGGCAACGAATTCGTCCGGCGAGGAGCTCCGCTCCGGCGAGATGCACTCAATGATGGTGACAGATAGGAGCGGCGTGGGGAAGTGTGAGCCAGCGGGATCGACAGAGGGGGTCATGGGGCATTTATAGGCGCAGGCAGGGCGTCGGGGACCAGCGGATAAGCCTCATCCGCGGGGCTTCGCCGGCGGTTGCGGGCGGGCGCGGTCGCGGCTTGTCCCGTGCGGCGCTGTGGGAGGTTGGGGATGAGCTGGGAGGCGGGGCTCACCAGTCAGCGGGTATGGGCGGGGCGACCGAGCGAGAGGCGAGGGTGGTCGATCGGCACGAAGGGTGCTCGGGCGCGGGGCAGGCCGTGAGCCGAAAGACGGAGCGGGCCGGCTCGTTTGCCTCTGGGCCGAACAAGGTTTAGCTCCTGGTGGTGCACGTGTGTTTTTTTGTTTTTTTACAGAATGAAAACAAATTACAATAGACGAAAATAAATAAAATTTACATAGGCATATTATATATCAAAATGCTCAGAAAAATACCAAGAATAAGATGAACTATTTTCCAAGTTCAAATAAATTCCAAAAAAAATTCATAAAAGTCAAACAGTGCTACTGTTGCATTTAAAATCAATAAAAATCATTTTTTAAATAGCAAAATGATTTCAAATTTGTTTTCTCCTAATTTTCCATTGAAGGGAATCATTTTACCCTTATTTCCATTTATTTATTTTTAGGAGAAAAATATTTTGAATAGAAACTCAAATAACTCCCAAATGTATTTGAATTTGGAATTTCAAACAACTTCAAATGGAAAATGAGTTTCAAATAACTTCAAAGTGACTTCCAATTTATTTCTTTGAAACTTCCAACTCTCTTTCTTCAAATATGAAGAAGTCATTTTATCTTCCCTCATGAACTCATTGAGTTGCTTAAAGTTTCTAAATTTAAAATATTTCAAATGGAAATTCAAATTGTTTTCGAACCCCTTTTCATTTCTTTAAATGGAAGAAGTCATATTATCTTCACTCTAGGGTTTTGTAATGAAATGAATTTGAACTCGGGGAGATCAAAATGCAAGATGAGAAGATTTAGGAAAGTCCTTTTATTCCCTCTCATTCAACTTTCAAAAAGTTTTCAATTTCCAATCATTTTCACACAATCAATCACACAACAATCAAACAAACAATCTGAATTACTTATTTAATACAACATTCCAAAATTTAGAATTTTGGGATGTTACAGACTACCACCCTTAAAATGAATCTCGTCCTCGAGATTCGGAGAGGCTAGAAAGAAGGTTAGGTTTGGGGGGTCTCCTTGAAAATCCATTAATCCACAGAAGGTATGGGGTGCTATGTAACGCCCCGAGACCGATGCGCCAGGTGTCTTCCAGTTATTCGCTATCGTTGCCATGTCATTCGCTTGCGTGTTGCATTTTATCATGTCATCATGTGCATTGCATCATCATGTTTTCAAAACCTGCATCTGTCCCGGTCTCCTTGTTCAGTCCGTTGTCCGTTCTGAGCCCAGACACACTTGCACGCGCCCGCGGCATGTCTGAAATAGTATTTTATAAGTGGTCGGAAAATGTTCTCGGAATGGGTTGAAAGTTGGCGTGCGGTCGTACTTTAGTGTAGGTAGACCGCCTGTCAAATTTCATCGCGTTCGGAGTCCATTTGATGCCCCAACGGATAACTATAGCGACAATATAGTCGGTCTAACGTCGGACGTTTTAGGTCTCCGGAAACCTTGCTGGGCTGCATTTCCGTCTCTATCTTCTCAGCCTGAGATCTCTCCTACACAGACTAGGCCCAGCCTACCCCCTCTTTACACAGTGCATCGACCCCTCGTGCGTGTCCGAAACTGTCCCGGACCCGACCCGGACAGTCGTCACCGTTGGATCCGGATCATCCCCAAACGTCTACAAAATATCACCATTTTATTATTTGGACTCCCTAGCTATATTATTCGCGATCGTCCGATTATGATCGGAGGGTCCAACCACAATCCTATTTCCATATATATAGTCCAACCCCTGCCAAATCAAGCCAACCCTAATTTCTAGGGGGTTTGTCCCATCGCCGCCACTCCACCAAATCCCTCTCAGGATCCATCCCCTCCTCGATTTCACACACCAGCCAACCAAAACCAATCCCTCCCGATCCACTCGTTCCACCAGCGACCAGAGGAGCCCAAGCCATCCTGCAGCTGCCTCCTCCAATCATGGCGCCGCCAGCCATGGAAGTCCACCACCGAGCCGCCCCGTGCCGTCCCAGAGCCTCCTTCCCTGTTGACCGCGCCCATCACCGCAAAGTCGTGGTCCCGTTCCCGTCGTCCGCTGCCCTGTTCGAGTGCCCACGTGGACCTGCGCCACCAAGCTCCTCCCATGGCTGCCCCGCCGCCACGTCCGACCACCACCAGGCGCCAACCGTTGCCGGCATGCAGCAGCAGCCACCAGGACCCCTCGTCATCTTTCTCTCCCTCCCTCCCTCCGTTTTGCTTTTCTCCTCCTCTCACATCTCGACCTCTTTCTCGTTCTTTTCTTCTCTGTCAGGGAACGAACATCACCATCGCCTGCTGCAAACCGTCGTCTCGATCCAGGCGGGGTCGAGCTCGACGTCGACGACTAGCGCCTCGTCTAGTTCCTCACGTTGACCAGCGCGCCTCCAAGTTCTAGCGCCAAGTCCCGCGCCCTTCCTTTGGCGAGCAGTCATAGCCGTCGTCGCGCCCTGCTTCGACTGAAGCCGATGCCCTCCTCGTCCCCGCGCCTCTGCTTCGCCAGAGACTGGCCTCGTCGCCGCCCAGATCCGCCGGATCTCGCTGCCTCCGCCATGGATTCCTCATCCCCGACCTCTTCTGCTGCTTCTGACGTCCCACCGTCGTCTTCCCGGAGCCCCAAGTTCCCTCGCCGTCCTCTGCATCGCGCCGTTTCCCTGCTTCTGCATGCGAGCACGCGAGGACGACGACAAGCGCCGAGTCCTCCTTCTCCCGTTGACCGCTGCGCGAGGCCCAGCTGCCCGGCCTCCTCCTCCAGTTGGGCCTAGGCCCAATGTGAGCTCACCCCCAGCGCCCCACCTTCATTTCCTGCTGTTGGCCCAGTTCGTGTTTCGGCCCATATCATGTTTTTCCAGCGTCTGCAAATTTGTGTATTAATCCTGAGTCAACAGTTTTGCAGTTTAGTCCCTAGAGTTCATGCATTTAATAACTAATTAACCATGCATCAGATTAAAACAATTTATATATGAAATATGCTTAGTTTTTCATCTAGTTTCATAATATGCTACTTTCTTGCCATGTTAAATTTTTTAAAATGTTGTTTGTTTAAATTTGCTTAAATAACTTGCTAAAACCGTTTAGATCATAACTAAATAACCGTAGCTCGGTTTCTAGTAAACTTTATATGTAAATGGGGTAGAATTTTGCCTAGTTTAACATGGTGGAATCACTTTGCATGTTTAACAACTATAAAATTTGGTTTAGGGCAGAACAGTACCAAACCTAATATATGCATATGGGGATTTACCGGAATTGTTGTTCGTTGCTTCCGGCCTCATTTAAACTTGACTAGATAGGTAGTTTTACTTTGCTTGACCCTATTGCCATGTTTAACAACATTTAATATTGTTGGGTACATAAACAAGATCGAACTAAATAACTCACGTGGTGTTTCATCAATATGCAACGGAGTTGCATATTGACCTCCACTTAATTTGTAGGGTTGTTTGTGCACTTTGCCATGCCATGCTTCATTAAACCGGACATGCATCATAATTGTTTGTGCAATATGCCATGTTTATGTGATGGTTATTTACTATGTTGTTTGCTCCTTTTCCGGTGTTGCTTCTTCGGGTTGGTTCTGATAATGTCGTGTTGTGAGGATTCGTTCGACTACGTCCGCTTGTCTTCTTCATGGACTCGTTCTTCTTCCTTGCGGGATTTCAGGCAAGATGACCATACCATCGAAATCACCTCTATCTTTGCTTGCTAGATGCTCGCTCTTTTGCTATGCCTATGCTACGATACCTACCACTTGCTTATCATGCCTCCCATATTGTTCAGCCAAGCCTCTAACTCACCATGTCCTAGCAAACCATTGTTTGGCTATGTTACCGCTTTGCTCAGCCCCTCTTATAGCATTTTTAGTTGCAGGTGAAGATTGGAGCTTGTTCCATGCTTGCAACATGGTTATTTTGTTGGGATATCACAATATCTCTTATTTAATTAATGCATCTATACACTTGGTAAAGGGTGGAAGGCTCGGCCTTATGCCTGGTGTTTTGTTCCACTCTTGCCTCCCTAGTTTCCGTCATATCGATGTTATGTTCCTGGATTTTGTGTTCCTTACACGGTTGGGTTATAATGGGAATCCCTTGATAGTTCGCTTTGAATAAAACTCCTCCAGCAAGGCCCAACCTTGGTTTTACCATTTGCACTAACAACCTACCACCTTCCCTTGGGTTCTGTAGACTCAAGGGTCATATTTATTTTAACCCCCCCTGGGCCAGTGCTTCTCTAAGTGTTGGTCCAAAACGGGCAGCCTGCGGGGGCAACTCGAGGGTTGGTTTTACTCGTAGCTTGACCTATCCAGTGTGCCCTAAGAATGAGATACGTGTGACTCCTATCGGGATTTGTCGGCACATTGGGCGGCTTTGCTGGACTTGTTTTACCATTGTCGAGGATGTCTTGTAACCGGGATGCCGAGTCTGATCGGATTGTCTTGGGAGAAGGAATATCCTTCATTGACCATGAGAGCTTGTGATGGGCTAAGTTGGGACACCCCTACAGGGATTTGAACTTTCGAAAGCCGTGCCTGTGGTTATGGGCAGATGGGAATTTGTTAATGTCTGGTTGTAGAAACCCTAAAACTTAACTTAATTAAAATGCATGAACCGCGTGTGTAACCGTGATGGTCTCTTTCTGGCAGAGTCCGGGAAGCGAACACGGTGTTGGAGTTATGTTTGGCGTAGGTTGTTCTAGGATCACTTCTTGATCATAGTTTCTCGACCGTGCTTTTGCCTTCTCTTCTCGCTCTCATTTGCATATGCTAGCCACCAAATATGCTAGTCGCTTGTTGCAGCTCCACCTCATACCTCTAACCCTACCTATAAGCTTAAATAGTCTTGATAGCGAGGGTGTGAGATTGCTGAGTCCCCGTGACTCACAGATACTTCCAAAACTAGTTTGCAGGTGCCGATGTTAATGAGCAGGTGACGCAACCGAGCTCAAGGAGGAGCTAGTTGAAGACCTTATTCGTTTTGTTGTTCCGTTTCTAGTCGATCAGTAGTGGAGCCCAGTTGGGTTGATCGGGGATCTGTGTAGCATTTGGGGTAGTCTTCTTTTATTTTGGTTCCGTAGTCGGACCATTGATTGTATCCGGATGATTTAATGCTTTATTCATGTATTGTGTGAAGTGGCGAGTGTAAGCCAACTATGTATCTTTTCCCCTTATGTATTACATGGGTTGTGTGAAGATTACCTCACTTGCGACATTGCTTTCAATGCGGTTATGCCTCTAAGTCGTGCTTCGACACGTGGGAGATATAGCCGCATCGAGGGCGTTACATGCTACCACCCTTAGAAGCATGGTCATAGTTCCAACAAAACTCATTTACTCCATCCTTTGCGTTTACAGTGTCGGTCTTCTCATATTCTTCGAGATAACTCCTTCACTTGTGCTCTCCCGGTAAGGACATAACCTTTTCCTCAAAATCTCGAGTCCTTGCATCAAAATAAGATCCTTCTGAGACTTGACAGGTCTAGCACCAATGCTAAACAACTATTGAAAACCTCATGGTGGTCGACAATTTTTGGTTTCTCGCGCAGGAAATGGGTCTGGGTTGAACCTCACCGCATAACCTACGATTGGCAACAGGTGCGTGTACAGGGTCTCCATCGTCCTGCCATCCTAAGGCTTTTGGTTTGTCGTGTCGACACTCTTCTAGGGTTTTAAGGCTCTCTCATTTTCCATCAACATATGATAGTTCACGATAGAAGTCTTCCATATGGGGGCCAATCCATCTCGTACTTGAATCATTACCACATACGCAGATAGTGAATCACGTATTCTAACAATCGGGCACCCTCACAAGCATTGCAGAAATTCTCTTCTCCACGAACTGGGTCCGGATAAATCCATTCGTTCTGCAAGCCAAACAAAACCTCTATCGTTTCTTCACAACTCTCGGGATTACGTAACCTCCTATGGAACGTCTTCTGATGAACTTACAGCTTCTTCTAGAATTCTTTGCTTCACAAGATTGTGCTTGTTTCCTTATCAAATCCTGGGTCCCGTGGGTTATGGGCCCACTTCAAACTTGTACATCTTGAACTCATCCTTGGAGTTACTATTGTTCCATAGTCCAACATTACATCTCCTCTAAATCCAATAGCACTTCATTCCTTCATACTCTTGGGGTAGCCATCATAACTAAAACCAAACTCCAACTCATTTGTCCAAATTCCACTCTATGGAATACATTTTCTTTTCCATTGGTCAAGTGTTCACACAAACAAGTATCGCCAAAAAATGCACTGGTTCATCCATAATTCATATTCTCTTCATATCAAATCATTTATTATATCCTTAACCACTACTCAAAGCTCAAATTTCAAAAGTACTTTATTACAAAAGCTGCCATCCACATAGTTTGGTATGGTCAAGCATTACTTCCATCTTTCTTCATTTGCCCTTCTTGAAGATGCTTTAGTCCCACTAGAATTGTACAATGTGGTCCTTGAAATCATCGACCTTTTGCTTCATCATGGTGGCCATGAGCTTTATCTCCATCATCTCTGCATGCACCTCCCTAAGGTATTCCTAAGTATAATGAAGTCTGGCTTCAAGTATTTCGCCAATCTGACGTATGGCTTCCATAGCAGCTTCACGAACAGAGTCGAAGAATGTTGCTCGTGGTACTTGAGAAATGAAAAAGTATTGCCCCATAGTCTTTGGGCAAACTCCCTTCACACGAAGGAGGTGTACCTCCATGTACCAAAGTTCAACTCCATTCTCCATGAAAGGATAACCCTTGTAGGCTGCATCTCCTTCAAGATGAATATGCTTCATCGTGTCCTTCAGGACTTTTGGGTAATCCTGATCACTAGTCAGGGTCATGATCGTTTCCGGGCCCTTGAAAAAAGACTCGTAAAGGGTTGTCATCTGCAGGTATAAGATAGAAGGGGTACTTAGGATATTGTATGTATTTCCTTTGGTGAAATGTGGTTATTTTTCTGGGAAAGGTTTGGGGTCAGCTTGTCCATGGGTTCAAGGTTTAACTCTGGGTGACATAGTGAGAGAGGCACTCACAATCAACAAACAACTCATAACATTTCATATGAGATTCCAAACACATCCAGTTTTATTGCTTCATGAGCTATTACAATTTCCATTTCACAACTCAACTCAACATCCCCAATGAAAATAAAAGTGTGTTCCAACTTTATTACATGCTTTATTCCAATATCAAGATCTCAACTACTCAGCTCAAGCTTTCCTCGGGTCTGAACATTCCCTGGAAAAATGTCCTACTTCCTTTGCAGCGTAAACAAATGACTTCAGACAAATCCAGGGGCTTCCTGGTGGTTATCTTGGCTCCTTGGGTTATTGGCTTACTTGCTGGGCATTTGCTAGCATAATGACCTAAATCCTTGCACCTATAACAAGTGATTTGACTCAGGTCCTTTTCTGCAGAAACAGGGTTGTTCTGGGGACACATGCGCTTTCTCTTCCTGGACTTCTTTGTTCCAACCAATTCTTCTATCTCATGTGGATCAAACTCCACTTCTTTCATCGGGAAGTTTCCCAGATACTCTTAGGTTTCCTTCGTGCAATACTGTGAAAAATTTCCTTCTTCTCCACATGAATAACAAGCATTGGAGTAAAATCTGTTTAGGCTTTCTCCATCAGGGTCGTCAACATCTTCTTTCATCACTGGTTTTCTTAACCTTTTCCCGAGGGCTTCTTTCACTGCTTCCTTCTGCTGCTTGGTAATTTCTTGTACCTTGGGATAAATATGACACTGGGCAGGGTAGTGTGTAGTTCCTTCACACAAGAAACAAGTAACCTTCATGGTTGGACATTCTTCAGCTTGGTGATTTCCTTCACAATGAGGGCACCCACCCTTGTGTTCTTCACGGGTATGTCCTATCTCACCACAAATCTTGCATGCACAAGGTTTCTTCATTTTATTGCCATAGGGCTTCTGAATAAGACGAGACCTGAGTAGAGTCATCTTGAATTCCTCCCAAGTTTTTGCTTCATTACATCCTTGTATGGCCTGATGCATTTCCCACCAGGTTGCAACACTTTTTGTAAAGTACTGAAGAGCGTATTGAACCTCATACTTCCTTCCAACGAAATTGCTCCTGAAGTGATTCTCCATGTTTTGAATCCATAGCTCTGCCTCCAACTGAGTGATCAGTTCAGAGAATACAAGTCCATCTTCATCCATAATCTGTTGGGTCCAAGGGTTTTGGGATGAGATACGAGAGATAGAGAGATACACACAATAGACACAATATAGTTTTTAAAATAAGTTTTATTTGTGGCTGTCAGGAAAACACACACAACATACGACAGCTCACAAATCATCACATCTAACGTGAGTATACAACAAGGGTTTGGTCTTCTAAAGGTCATATAAATCTTGGAATTCTTCAGTGTCTTCAAATTCTTGGAGTCTTTGACTGTTGTAGCTTCAATTCTTCCAGTGTATGGTGAAGTATGATATCTTGGCCTTCTCGGAGGGGTCTCATTAGTTGATCCTTCGTGTGGTCAAACGGAAAAGGATATTGTCTAACTATTCAAGATAAAAGGAAAGATTTGATAACACTCAGAAAAGAAGAGAGGTAAAGTATCTCTTTTTTAATAAAGTTTTAGAGAATACCTCTCCTAAGGGTTTTCCAGTTCCTAGGGTCACGTCCTACAGTCAACATGTGCTCTGATACCATCTCTGTAGCGACCCGACCTCAAACGGTCAAGCCTTTGTGTATCCGTGCATCCCTGGATCGGTATGCTGGCACACACAGTACATCAATGTATATATCAAAGTGCAATCACATGTATAAATAACGTAAGATAGATATATATATATACCTCTTAAGTCTCAGCGGAAACAAACATAAGGGTGTGGAGTCCCATCAACACCAACGGCAAGTTGAGTGTAGACCGTAACTCTACAACATAACTCTTACTCGTCGTAGAAATTCCTGCAACATAAGACGTTGCAGCCCTGTAAGTCAGTACATTGAATGTACTGGCAAGTCACATCATAAGAATAATGAACCTATTTGTACATGCAATTTGGCTGGTGGAAAGCTCTAAGTTTAGTTTTTGCATAAAGCTAGTTTTTCCCTAGAATAAAAGATATTATTCTACCGCTACTGTATAGCATAGGATGAGTTGGCAAACCCAACTCAATCCATTCCCAAAGTTTCATTTAAAACCCAACTGTTTAATTAAGAGTGATGAGATCTCCCAGCATTTCCACTACTAGATGCTCAAGTTGTCCGTAACCGGGGACACGGCTAATCGATTAGGTTTTAACACTCTGCAGAGGTCTACGCACTTTTCCCCACAAGACTCGATGGCCTCCCTTGAAGTTCTCGCACTGCCTGGCGTTTGAGAACAGGATGACCGAGACATAGTCTTTCGAAAGTATTTCCCCTTAACCCATGGATAGGCCGGTACACCTACTCATTCGACATCTGCTAGCCCATCCCGGAAGGGGTCACACTAACTACTCAACTAAGCCAGAGCCCATGTTGGCTTGTGGTTGGACACGTAAGCTTCAAGACATGAGAATACGATTGATCTCTTTGAGCCTGGGCGGCCGACCACTAGTGGTGCACCATCATGGATTTACCATGCATGCTCCCACTGTACTTCGCCACCATTCAAACCAAATACCGCCCAGGGGTTCCACAGTAAGCTTCTACGAATCCAAGGCCCCCCTAGC
>NC_041390.1:151308437-151311276 GCF_002162155.2 Triticum dicoccoides
CCCCCCCCCCAGCGCCGGCGGCCACTCCGGTCCCGGCAGCCACCCAGCTCCTACCAGTGGCCACTCCGACCCTGGTAGCCACCCTTCCCTCAAGATGGTGCCGTTTGCTCTCAACTTTGACCGTGGGAAGAAGTTTCAAGTGGAGATGAGAACCAAGTTTGGTCACCCGGTGGTGTTCTCTCCGGGCTTTCATCAAAAGGAGTTCACCATGGTGGTTTCGTTTTGCCGTGCATATTTCAAGCTTGATGTTCACACAATTAGTGTCTCTCTTCTTGCCATGTTCGGGGGCTATGCCCAAGGTTTTCATGTCCGTTTACTTCGAGATAGATCCTACAAGTTCTCAGTAGCCTCAAAGTCCGCAGGGTTTGAGATATATAATGCAGGTAGAATCATTGAAAAGGATTTTGAGATGGTTTTTAGCCTGTGGAACTTTGGTGGCCCGAATTGGTGCCGGGAAGAATCTCTTTACTATGAAGAGCTCGATAAAGAATGGACTTTGGTGGGTAGGGCTGGCAAGGCTATTGTTCCTCACTCCGGTGATCACCGGAGCTACTCTGCGGTGGTCAGAGACGGTAGATCAGTTTTCGAGCGGTTATCGGGGCTCAATCATGAGGGCAATACTCAGAGCATTAACCACAATTCAATGCAGCATAATTCTGCCCCAGTCAGGCCACAATTGGTGCACAATGAAGTGCAATGTACCATTACACGTCATCATGTGGTCTGTCATGCATGCCGGGCCAACGGCCACTTTGCTCATTTTTGAACCGTTCCGAACTTGACTGGGCTTTGGCCTTTTATACCTATTAGTACTTTCCCGAGCCCACCAGAAAATTCTTGGGCTAATGGCGAGGTTGAGTCTTGGTTTCACTGTATTGGGCTGGCGGCACAGATTCAGTAGGTGACATCATTTAAGGAGCTGGTCAAGGATTTTTTTCCCAAACTTCCAGCCGAGACCGTCGCCTGCCTCCTCTGTCTCCTACACTGCTACCACCTCCACCTCCGCCCACACCTTGACAAGCTCGCCTGCGCTTCCATTGATGTCGGAGAGGGCTCTGGTCGCCTCCCTACCAGAGCCGATCGAGATGGCCAATATCCCCATCGATCCTCAGTCATTCGCCCCGCATGGTTTTCAAGTTCAGGTGATTGAGGGAAGAATTGGGGTTTCTTGCGCTATTGTGATTCATCGTCCCAGAAGGCACAAGTACTAGGCGATTGCTAATATTCATCCGCACCCTGACGAGGTATTTTTTCCCAATGTTCCTGATGTGCTGGAAGAGTTTCTTCAAGGAGATGCTCACGTTGGATTTAGAGAAATTCAGCCATGCCCGTTTGGAGAGGCATATGTGCAGTTTAGGCATGTCAGGGATAGGGATAGGCTCATCCAGCAGGGGCCGCATGCTTTCGGAGATGTTTTCATCTCCTTTACCAAACACAATGAGGGTAGAAATTGGCGCAGGGTTCATTTCAACAGGACCTGTTGGTTGCTCTTTGTGGGTGTTCCGTTTGATTATTGCAACACTGAAGATATTGCGTCTGCTATTTCCAAATGGGGAAGGATCATTAGTTGGGAGAAAGAAGATGCGCTCAAGGGGAAAATCCTAGTAAAAGCTAGAGTAACAGAGTTGGATGAGATCCCTAAGAGCATAAGATGGTATGAAGGAGAGATGTTTGAGGAAGACTCCTGGACTTGCTCTATTGAAGTGCTATTGGAGGAAATGATGGGTGGTGGACCTGCTGATGAAGACCCCATTCCACCTGATGGTGTTGACCCACACCCCATTCCACAACATGCCAATGATTTTCCAGGGTTCCAACCTCTGCCAAACCACAATATTCATGCCCAGAATGAGGACTGGGATGCTTCGGAAGAGCAAGCAGAGCAGGAGTAGCACTGGGCTTTTCCTCAACCTAAGCCTGTTCAGCCTCCACAGCAGCAAGTTGTCATCCCTGCATTGCCAGAAGAGGGGGCACCCAATAGTAGCATTACAACAACTGTCTCACTGTCTGATGGTTTGTTTTCCTTAACTCATTCTGCTAGTGAAGAGGCGGCTCCGGTGCTCCGGCGAGGGCACGCGTCGTCGGGGCGGCTTCTTCGGGCGACCTAGGCGACAAGGAAAAGGTCAAAAAGACGCGGAGGAGCACGGGGGTCCGAATGAGCACAGAGATCGGGATTGAAAGGGCTCACCGATGACGAATTCTTCCGGCGAGGAGCTCGGCTCCGGTGAGATGCACTCGATGATGGCGACAGATAGGAGCGGCGTGGGGAAGTGTGAGCCGGCGGGATCAATAGAGGGGGTCGTGGGGCATTTGTAGGCGCAGGCAGGGCGTCGGGGACCAGCGGATAAGCCTAATCCGCGGGGCTTTCACTACAATAAAAAGACACATCCGTGACATTTTGGGCTGAACGATTTTTTTTCTGTTATACATATGACACTTCTATGACGATAATTGTGACAAAACCCGGTATCATCATAGATGTGGTGGGCTCCTACTTCTACGACAAAAAATCATGACAAAAAATGGGCTTTTCGTCCTGGGCGGGCAGGAGGCGCAGCTGCATGACATTCTTTGGGTCGTCCATGACGGAAAAAAACCATGGTAGAAGCGAGGGGAAGGAAAATTTCGGGAAGTTCCCGGTTAGGACGGGAGGTCAGGGCCGAGTGATGCATGTTTCTCTCGTACACGTACGCGCGTGTGTGCGAGGCATTGGCTCTAACTGAACCCGAGCGAGGCGTTGGGCTCTAACTGAACCCGAGCGATTGCACTGCAGGCTACGTGTTACTGAACCCGAGCGATCGATCAATGGCTGTTAACTGAACCCGGTCGAGTGATTCCT
>NC_041390.1:151311556-151329672 GCF_002162155.2 Triticum dicoccoides
CCGTGGAGGGGTGGATGAATAGGACCCCGTGGTGTGGAGGGCTGGATGAACAGTAGACGGTGGAGGGGTGGTTGAACAGGACCCCGTTGTGTGGAGGGCTGGATGAACAGTAGACGGTGGAGGGGTGCCCGTCGAGGGGTGGTTGAATAGGACCCCGTGGTGTGGAGGGCTGGATGAAAAGTAGACGGTGGAGGGGTGGTTGAACAGTAGCCGGTGGAGTAGCGCGCGGTGGAGGCTGGATGAACAGGAGCCCGTGGAGGCTGGAGGAGGTCGACGGTGGAGATGAATAGTATCCCGTGGAGTCCCGTTTTGCGGTACGCCACACCCCTCCTGATGAATAGGACCCCCGTTTCGACCGTAGCGCTCCAACACAAGTCCGTTTCCTCTGTTTTGCGGTACGCCACACCCCTCCCGATCAACAGGACCCCCATTTCGATCGTAGGAGGTCCGTTTCCTCCGTTTTGTGGTACGCCAGACCCCTCCCGATGAACAGGATCCCGTTTCGAACGTGGCCGGTCGAACAAAAGGCCGTTTCCTCCGTTCTACGGTACGCCAGGCCTCGTTTTCCATCGCCTGTTCCGTCCAAGCCCTCCCGATGAACACGACGCATTCCGTTGCCTCCCCATGAACACGACGCATTCCGTTGCCTCCCCATGAACACGACGACGATGTTGTTTCTCCATTCCGACCCAGCCATGTACACGAGCCCTGGCCGTACGTATGCGCGAGTAGGCGTTCGAGACCCCGCCTGTATGTACACATACGTGGCCGTATTTTCTTTCTTGCACCCTGGCCGCTGTACGTACATGTACATGCTACGTGCGCGCCTCTACTACAACACGTGCGTGCCTCTACATCGACCAGTATGTACGTACACGTTCACGACCAGAATGACAATGCTTCGTACGCTTCGACCAGGTGGTTCCCGACTGTCAGGCACTTCCTTGCCTGCGAAGATGTAGCTGGTGGGTCCTAGCAGTCAGGGGGCGAATCATTTTTTTTGCCCGGACGCACTTCCTTGCATGCGAAGATGTAGCTGGTGGGTCCCAGCAGTCAGGGGGAAACATTTTTTTCGCGAAATACGATGGCCCGTCCGGTGGGTCCCGCTGTGAGGTGGAGGAATAATTATTTTGCACGTAATAAGGAGGCACTTCCTTGCTGTGTCCGTGGACCCAGCTGTCAGCCTCTCCACGTGCAGTCCACGTCCGATGGAAGCCGTTCCTTGAGCATGTTGACCACGCCGCGCCGTGAGCACCAGGGCGGTGGACGATGGTGAGGCCTAGGAAGGGGACGACGCGGAGCTGGGGAAGAGGCGGAAGTGGATGCCCACGCGTAGAGGAGTACGAGGGTTCACTGGTTCTGCGGTGTGAGGGTGCCATCGCCGCAGAATAACAGGGGGTGTGGGTGAGTAGAGGGATGGACTGGCCAGCGGTGGGAGTAGTAGGGGGCGGTGAGGCCTTTGCCGCATCGCAGCCGGCCACGGGAGGCAGGAGCACGAGGCACGACCGGCGCTGGTTTGGGCGGCTGGAGCAAGAAGACCAGAGGTTGAAGAAGCACTACGGCCGTTGGATGGACATCGTACGGTCACTGGAGCTAGAATCGTGCATATTGACTAAGTTCACAAAGCCCTCCGTCCCCGTCAACTTAGTAGGCCCACAAGTCAGCCTCCCACCAAGGTGGGTCCCAGCTAGCAAGGGGTATTCATTTTTTTGAGCGTAATAAGGAGGCACTTCCTTGCGTGCGAAGATATAGCTGGTGGGTCTGAGCTGTCAGCGGCGGTAACGTTTTTTTGCGAAATACAGAGGCCCTTTCGGTGGGTCCTTGATGTCAGGTGAAGGAATCATTATTTTGCGCGTAATAAGGAGGCATTTCCTTGCGTGTAGCCGTGGACCCAGCTGTCGGCCTCTCCACGTACAGTCCACTTCAGATGCATGTCGGTCGTTGACCACGTTGACCAGGCCGCGTCGAGAGCACCAGGGCGGTGGACGACGGCGAGGCCTAGGAAGGGAACGACACGGAGGCAGGGAAGACTCGGCAGTTGTTTCCCACGCAGAGGGGAGTACGGCTGTACAAGGGTTTACTGGTTCGTCTGCCATCGCTAGAGAATAACAGCAGGTGTGGGTGAGTAGAGGGATGGCTAGGCCAGCGATGGGAGTATGGTGGGGGCGGTGAGGCCTGCGCGGCAGCACAGCCGGCCGCGGGAAGGAGGGAGCAGGAAGTCCTGCCGGTGCTTGTTTGAGCGGCTGGAGCAGGAAGAGCAGAGATTGAAGAAGCACGACGGTCGTTCGATGGACATCCAACAGTCACTGCTTGTGCGTCAACCTTTTTTTAGGAAAGCCTCAAATCTGTGGAAAACAGCATACAGCCCATCTGCCATTATTTCTAATAATTTACAGCGCATTTGCTAATTCTTAAGGTTTTTTTGGAGCCCATATTCTTTTTGTTAGCATTACAGCCCATATTGTGGCCACGGTTAAAAAATTAACGAAATTTTGAAATGTCGGTGCGGTCCGAACTGTTTTTAATCCCGAAATTTCGACTCACATTCAAACTGATTTTAAAAATAAATGTATATCAATATAAAATCCAACAAATTCTCCACGCATAAAAATTAATGTAATTTAAAATCTCGAAATGAAAAAAAAAGATATTTTAAACTAATTGTCGGTTTGATGTGTTTTAAAAATGTACAACCCATTTCTCATTACTGATGGGCCATTTTCTCGTCCAGCCGAATGAAGCTCTCCTCGTCTTGAAAGATTTGCAGCCCAACAGGCCTGACAAACCGACTTACTTGGCAAATCACAAAAAAACTGGGATGTGGCCGTGGACCCAACTGTCAGCCTCTCCACGTACAGTACTCTTCCGATGGAAGTCGGTCGTTAACCACATTGACGACGCCGCGCCGAGAGAACCAAGGCGGTGGAGGATGGCGAGGCCTAGGAAGGGGACGACGCGGAGCCGGGGAAGATGCGGTAGTGGATGCCCACATGGAGAGGAGTACGAGGGTTCACTGGTTCAGCTGCGGCATGAGGATGCCGTCGCAGCAGAATAACAGGGGGTGTGGGTGAGTAGAGGGATAGCATGGGCCAGTGGTGGGAGTAGTAGGGGGCGGTGAGGCCTCCGCGGCATCACATCCGGCCATGAGAGGCAGGAGCACGCGGCACGACCGGCGCAGCTTTGGGCGGCTGGAGCAAGAAGACCAGAGGTTGAAGAAGCACTACAAGTGTTGGATGGACATCGTACGGTCACTGGAGGTAGAATCGTTCATATTGACTAAGTTGACAAAGCCCTCCATCCTCGTCAACTTAGTAGGCCCACAAGTCAGCCTCCCACCAGGTTGGATCCCAGCTAGCAGGGGGTATTCATTTTTCTGTGCGTAATAAGGAGGCACTTCCGGTGGGTCCGAGCTGACAGCGGGGGGGACGTTTTTTTCATGAAATATGGTGGTCCGTCCAGTGGGTCCCAGCAGTCAGGGGCAAACGTTTTTTCGCGAAATACGGTGGCCTGTCCGGTGGGTCCCAGTAGTCAGGGGGGAAATGTTTTTTCCGTGAAATACTGGTGGCCCGTCCGGTGGGTCCCTGCTGTCAGGTGGAGGAATAATTATTTTGCGCGTAATAAGGAGGCACTTCCTTGCGGCTGCCGTGGACCCAGCTGTTAGCCCCTCCACGTACAGTACTCTTCCGATGGAAGTCGGTCGTTGACCACATTGACCACGCCGCGCCGAGAGCACCACGGCGGTGGACGACAGTGAGGCCTAGGAAGGGGACGACACGGAGCCGGGGAAGACGCGGCAGTGGATGCCCACGCGGAGAGGAGTATGAGGGTTCACTGGTTCGGCTGTGGTGTGAGGCTGCCATCGCCGCAGAATAACAGGGGGAGTGGGTGAGTGGAGGGATGGCCTGGCCAGCGGTGGGAGTAGTATGGGGACGGTGAGGCCTCCGCGGCAGCACAGCCGGCCACGGGAGTCAGGAGCATGCGACACGACCGGCGCTGCTTTGGGCGGCTGGGGTAATAAGACCAGAGGTTGAAGAAGCACTACGGCCGTTGGATGGACATCGTTGACCACGCCGTGCCGAGAGCACCAGGGCGGTGGACGACGGCGAGGCCTACGAAGGGAACGACACGGAGCAGGGGAAGACACGACAGTGGCTGCCCACGCGGTGGAGAATACGAGGGTTGACTGGTTCGGCTGCCGTCGCTGGAAAATAACAGGAGGTGTGGGTGAGTAGAGGGATGGACAGGCCAGGGATGCGAGTATGATGGGGTCGTGAGGCCTACCCGGCAGCACTGCCGGCCATGGGAGGCGGGAGCAGGCGGTTCCGATGGCGCTGGTTTGGGCGGCTGGGGCAGGAAGATCAGAGACTGAAGAAGCACGATTACCGTTAGATTGACATCTAACGGTCTGACGCTGGTAGAGTCGATTGTTGACTAAGTTTCTTTTTTGAGAAACCTTGTGTACGCATGAACTTAGTAGGCCCACAAGTCAGCCTCCAAATCTGTGGCAGACAACATAAAGCCCATTTGCTATTTTTTATAATTTGCAGCCCATTTGCTAATTCTTAAGTAATTTATTACAACCCATTTTCTGCCCAGGACCACGGTCAAAAAGTCCAACTTATTTTGCATATTTCGGTGGAGTCCAAATTGTTGTAATCCCGAAATTATAAACATTTTTAAGAACTTATTGATTTGCCAAAAAATCGTTTTGTTTTTGTAAGCAAATAAGACGTGGGACAATTTAGTTGGTTCAAGGGAAAACCAGTGGTAAAAAATCAGCGCTGGGTGGCAAAAAACAACAAAAATAAGGATGTAAATATGAAAAGGGAATTTTATGTGTTTTCAATATAATGATACGTGTATATGAACTAGTAAAACTATAGGTAGATATTAGAAAACGGATGCAGGACATGTGTTTCAAGAGGAAAATAGAACTGGGTTGTGTGTTTGATTCAGTAAAAAAACTGCCTGCGGATGTTGTAAGACAAAATATAACTAACGCTCGCAGGCCAGAGGCCAGTAGATACCTGCTGGATCTTTGTGCCCCGTTGTCGTCATGGGCTGGGCCTGTTAAAAACAAAACAACCCTGGGCAATCTACAACCCAGTTGAAACTTGCTCGACCTGAAAAAACAATATGCGTGCTCAATAAACGAGAGAATTCTGTAAGTACAGACTGATAACTGGGATGCATCACATATATTGTTTTTTTATCATGATAATAAGTGCATGCACTTGTTTCAAAAAAATTGGAGAACTGGGAATTCGAACAGCGGGTGCTTATGCTACCCATCAAATAAAAATCAGGTGCCTGAAAATTCGTTTCGAAACAAATGAGTCAGCTTTATATCCACGTAGACCCTCGTCATGATGGTTGGAAGCAAATGCAAGTTCATACCAAAAGATCGTTAACAACAATACCAACTTGCGGACGACAAGGTAGTACAACTACCAATACCAAACTAACTTATAATATTTTTACTCCTGGCCCTAGTGTTCGTCTGGTAGAAAATCTTGCAGAGGACCATCTCCCGCTCCTTCTCTTGCTCCAGGTCCCCGAGGTAGTACTGGTGCATCACCCAGTTGGTCCTCTGCTGGTCGAAGTTCTTGTTGGTGTGCAGCACCAGAACCTTTTTTGTTGCCCGTCTGCCGGCCGTTGACCATCACTAGCAAGGTATTGCCGCTCTTGTGCCACATCACGTGCATGCCACACTCCGACTGTATCTTGCGACGCGTCCACGCGCCCCTTTTGAACGCCCTGGAATTGCGCTAGAAGAAATGCTTCCTTAGGCCACTCAGTGTGATACCTGCAGTATTGTGGAATACAGGTTTTAGTGTACCTAGTTGGCATTTTCATAACATCTTTGGCATGTTGTAGTCACTTGTTTCACTTTTTATTAACTGTCAAATTGTAATTGCTTCACCAGGTTTGCGTCTAAAAAGAAAAATAGAGCTATAAACAAAGGAATATGTTTGTGCAAGTAGACGGCCGATCGGTGTCTTACCTAGAAGTTTCTCAGGTCGGGTGTAACATATGTCGTGCTCGCTGTCGATGGTTGGTATGAACAAATCGATGAGAGACTGAAATCTCGCGCTGTCAGCACTCACTTTGGCCTCAAGGTGCTCGATCAGCTCCTGATCCGTGGGATCAAACTTGACGCCAGCCGGCAGCATGGGCCAATCCTTCTTCGACTTGCATCGGTAACTCCAGTTATATGGTACTCAATGTATGATAAATCGACTATTTTAAGTGAATGATGAAAGATTTTGACAGATAAGTGGTACTCCAAATCTGAAGTCTAGAATACCCGAACATGCCGCCGGGATTCTTGTGTCACCTCACGCGTAGCGTGTTGTCACGTCAATTTAATGTGTGGACATGATGAATAATTTGACCGACGTATACTAGTACTGCTACTGTACTACTTACTAGTCATATTTAGTGTCATGATTTATACATAGGTTTAACTAACAAGTACACACTTGAAGCCTAACTGATATATATGGCTTCTGCACAGCATCTCCATCATCATTATCAATACATCCTACGTAGATGAGTTAGGATGCACTTGATCCCAGGAAGGTATCTATCCTTCAAACCAGAGGAGTGCTTCAAACTAACAACAGTACATAATATCCAACAAAAGAGGGTCGTGCTACAGCAGCAGAATACATGGCTTAGTCTAGATATCAGCATGAATCAAGTTGTGCATATTTGCTGTTGGCATGAACCACATCACCGCATGTCGGGTTTACAAAAGCCATCCATCGCATGGAAGCTTGATGCCTTTCACACACTGAAGATTATCTGGCAACAAGCTGTGTCAACGAATCTCTGGATATGGTGATTCATGAAACACATGGTATGATGTGTAAACACAGCCCCCCCCCCCTCGCGAATGGAAGTTGCATAGCATAGTAATCATTGCCGGTGATATGATCGATGATTGGTTGGATGATCGGATAATTGAGCCCGAGGAACAAGGAGTGGTTGCCGAGGCTGTAAACCCGCCTCCAGTTGAATACACCTGGCCCAACGGAGCTGGGATCTTTCTCGAACATGAAGCAGCCATAGCCATCAATGTCACGAATGCCCAACGCATTGTACTGCATGTGGTTTGATGTAATGGTTTGGTCAATTTGGTACGTGCGAATGAGCATCAAATTACCGCCGTCAGCTGAACGAGCGATAAACCACCACCCATCGGCTGGTATGATTCCAGGTCCTGGAATCATGAAGGCCAGCGCATTTGCGTCTGCTGCAACAATTCAAATTGGAGACCAAAAGGATAAAAATAAACAATCATGTTCAGAGTATGTGTGGAATTAAGATTATTATAACAGTGACACATATCATAGATAGAGAATTGCAATGCCATGGTCATAATCATACCCCAAGTTAAAAAAATAAGCCTATGGCTTTCATATTCTAGCAATATGTCATGTTTCAAACATCATGTAACAATGAGAAGAAAACAGCTATGACAACGCCTACTCATATTCTACCGTAGCACTTACTACTACTGTTCTCATATCAACTCTAAGCAATAACATGCGTTGTTATAAAAATCTTGTAAACGAGAGTAACATATAGCAATCATGATGTTATGCTCATAATATGTATTCTAACAATCATTAGATGCCAATTGTTCTCATATCAACTCTAACAATAACATGTGTGGTCATAAAAATCTAGGAAATGAGAGGAACATATAGCAATGATGTGGTTGTAGACATGCTATGCATTCTAAATTTGTAACAAAAGGTAAAGATGAGATGAGATAGAACAATTACACGACGATCGATTCCACCAATATAGGTAGCCAATCTGTGCTTCGACCGCGTAAACGATGCCATCGTGCACTATAGCATCAGACAGAAATGTTTCCTCCACAGGATTGATGATGAGCCATAACCATGTATGGTGACCGGATTCCAGATAGACTAATCCCTTGTTGAACAAGGCAATGAGCTTGTAATCCATGTAGTCTTCTGATGGTGTGGGCACTTCACAGATTACAACTTTCTGCAAGCAGAGGTCGAGCCAAAAGCTTGACGCATCTCGTGCGTAGTAGGCAGGAGTGTCCGGGGGGCCGCGAGGCTCGATGGCGGTGGTATCCAACGATGGAAGGGTGATCTCTTGCTGGGTGTAGATATCCACGAGATGCCATGGACTACCGCTGTGCTGGATGAGGACAATCCAGTTGGCCTTCATGCCCGCCCAGTAGTGGTCGCGCATGAAGGACAGGTGGACGGGTAGTGGTAGAATGTCGAGGGGCACCACGGCAACCTCCGTAGGATCTTCAAGTCGGTGTCTGGGCCACCTGCGAGGATCGGGCATCAGCAAGCAGGGTGTCTTGAAAAGAGCCGGCCAGTTGCAGACGAGTAGACGGTACAAAGACACCGAGCATGCGGCCAGACGGACAGTGCTGAGTAGGTCCATACGACTACAGATTTGCTCCAAGAGAACATCGGGGAGGGAATTCCAATCGCGGCTCTGCGTGTCAGTCGGTTCTTCCATTGGGGTTTTCGGTGCTTGCGAGCCAGCGGGGAAGTGGATTCGGGCGGGCGAGCGAAGAAGCTTCTCCTCGTGTGGCCGAGTAGTGAGCGGGGGATATGGTACGGGCGAGCTACCAAGGAAGATGGCGCGGGCGGGCGAGCAGTGAGCGGGGGTAAATGGTGTGCGGCCGACGATGGGGAAGAGAGGAGGAAGAAGAAGAGAGGAGGAAGAAGAGTGGAAGACGGGGAAGAAAGTGCATTCAATCTCAATTCTACTACTCCCTCCGTCTAGGTGTGTAAGTCACCTTACGAAACCAAATAATCCCAAAACACTTAGGCACTGTACATTAACTCCCTTCTCGTTTTTTGTTTTGTGGCATATCAACCAATAAGATATGTGGGCTGTGCATGCTTTCAATGACTTGAGACTACCAAACATAACCGACTGATTTAGTAACACCAACACGCTGGTTCAGCTTATTAATTACGTGTCCCATCTGCTAAAGTGTGTATTGTCACTTCACTGCGAAGACTAGTTGAATAATTCTCTCTGACTGAGATGGGGAATAAATGGATCGCGAGGACTTCCTTTCTACAGTATCCCTATGCCTCTACGCTCACTTCACTCATTTTGCTCCGTACCTAGTCACTTGTTGAAATCTCTAGAAAGACAAATACTTCGTATTTGGGAACAGAGGGAGGATTTTACTCCCTACTTGGGAACAGAGGGAGTATCACCATATGGAGGGAACAGAGGAATCTTGAAATATGAACATGTCAATGGGAGGGAGTAAGCCCCATGCATGCATGCATGCAACATGCAACACTCACACGTACACATGGACGCACGCAACACTCGCGCACCCATGTGGCACACAGCACACGACGCAACACACACGCTCACGCTCAAGTGCTCAACCTACTCCCTACGTCCGTGAAAGACTGTACATTTAGAGATTTACACATTGACCAAGGCATAATTAACACCCAAAAGTAGCAGACTTATGTGTGCATGCGACCATTGAGATAAGAAGATTAAATGAAGGCCGTTGCATGCTGTAATTAAGGATAGACATGTAGCCTATACCTACAACACAAGTTGGTGCATTAGTCAATCAATATCGATTTAGATTAAAGGCTAAATGCATTGGAAGTGTAGATTTACATCATGTACTACACTCTTTGTTTTATAGCCGATGTACACTATTTGTTGGAAGACCGAGGGAGGACATGTGCATGCACTCACATACACAGCCAGGGCGGTTCGCATGCAAGGGTCGTGCCTGCGTAAAGTTTTGTCTAACTAATTTCTTTGCTCTGCCAACTGACAGGTGGGACCCTGAAACCAGGTGACAATTTAACTAGTCAATAAAGTGGCACGTCAACTATGTGTCCGGTCAGTAGGGTGCAATACGGTACTCTACGATGAGCTAGTGATCGTAAAATCGCCGCAAAACTATATATAGTGACCCTAAAGAGCGTATTGTTACATACGTTGACCACCAGTGTATTTTTCTCGTTTCAAATTAAGCCATATTAATCAGAAAGGACGCAGTATGGACTACTAGTACTAGTACTAGTACTGCTTTGATGTGTCCCGTCAACTCGCCAAACGAGGAGAAGCTTGCTTACTACGCCTCTCCCTCGCCCACGCGCGCGGTGGTTCACAGGACGAGGAGAGGGTTTTGACTACAGCGCCCTCCCCCTCTCCCTCTCGCCCGCCCTCGCCCTCGCGGTGGACGTGCAACAGTTCAATCGGTGTCAGATTGCCAGAAGCATATTGTACTGTAGTATCATCATTGTTGGACCTTCCGAAGAGGCGAAGAGCCAAGTGCAAGGTTCACACGAGTACGAACTGTTGAACCTCCCGAAGAGGCAAAGAGCCAAGCGCAAGGTTTTATAGGACTTGTCGTCCTAGTAGGAGTGTACTACAACTATAGGGAATGATGCTACTGTATGATGCCGCCATGTCACGTATATCCAAAGCCGTGCCACCTTTTTTCTCAAAGAGCATGTTGGAGCCCGTGCAACAACCACACAAGTTGCACGTACACATAACACATTTACTAGTAATAAATTCTAAAGGACAAATGCCAGTATGCCACACAAGTTCATATCCAATTCATGTGATAAATTTGTGCATGACTAGTCTACATATATTCACAGCGCTACCGTTCACAATTACCGTACTCCACTTACACGTTATAGATGGGCTACATGTCCTCCTCCAGGTTCTAGTCCCAGGTGTTCTTCATGGATGGCACGATCCATAGTGGTGGGCAACGGGAATCATTGTCGCACTTTCTAGTCCGGTTCCACACGATGGAGACTCATCCAAGCTGAAGCGGCATAAATCAGGGATAGCGTGTCCCAGCATGTCGTTCATCCGGCGGTGCGCACTGAAGACACAACCATGCTTCATGAACGGAAGGCCTTCCGTGTCGTGCACGGAAGGTGGCATCTGCTTCACAATGGGGTAGCTGTCCTCGATGAAAAGCGAGTACTCTCCAAGAGTGTTCCTCGGCACCCACGTAGCATCACGGGGGTCAAACTCGGCGCCGTTCATCTGGTACATGCGGCATCCCAAATCTGGACACATGGTGATGTACATAGTCAAGGTCCATGCATAATAATGTTGTGCTCAAATGTGGCGGTCAGTAATACTGTGCAGCAAATAGTACTACTTCGGTATAGAGGAAGTAAAATAACCGGCTTATTATATATAGCCACTCTTGGCTACATGGATGAGATAGTAAGACATGGAAAAACAAAAATGGTGGCAGCTGGTGGGTTCAAGTCTTCAAGGGCCTAGCTAGCTATACGTGTCCTCCAAGGTAAAAAGTACTCCTACTAGTACTACAAAGTATACTACTAGTACAACAATGAAAGAGAAGGCGAGGGGGTTAAAAATGGAATACCTGGGTAGATGGTGACAGTCTGATCGTGGTAGATTATGTGACCATGTTGCACATCAGTGGTACCATGGGTAACGACTGCTAAGATAGTTGATCCCAATATGCCAAAGTCAGCTACAAGGTTCCAGGTTAGACCGAATCGCGGATGCAAATGCACATCCAGGATCGGCGATCTTATTTTGATCGGGGGATGCCTGGTCCCTGCAAAATAATGGAGTACCGTTAGGGATGCAAATGATTGTTTGTGCATTCCGTTTGTAATCTCCCGTACCATAGGATGTCAACTAGATGAAACAAGTCCCCTGGCTTGTCACCGCGAAGATGCAGCCTAGATGGCGCACGGCGTCTTCGAACGCGTAGGGGTACAAATCTGCCGCCGCCAACCTGCGCCAGCCTCTGCCGTTACTGCCTCCTACATTGTTGGCAATCCTTATGTTGAACACCGTGATGAGATAGTAATCGTCGTAGCCGCGTCGCTTTGTCGGCGGGTCCGCAATTGCTATCTTCTTCAATCTCATGTAGGCATCATCATACGTATTCTTTCCCAGCCAGTCCGGAAGGCCAATCCCAATGGTGGAGAAGGGGTCTAGCGGAACGGCCGCACTGCTGTGGATGTTGTGCAAAATGATGGTGGTATCTGGCCGGAGGTATGCAAGCCAATCTTCGTTGGCACTGACCCAGACCTATATATAAGACGGTGGGCAACGGAGAAATTACGAGATGGAAATGGAATAACTATGTACTACATGATCAAACTCCATTACTGACCCGCTCATCGGACAAAATCCGACTACCTCTCAACGTCGGCAACTCTAGCGGAGTCAACGTGCAACCATGGCCAGGGAGCGGTGGATTGTTCGAAGGATTATCCCATAGAAGAACCTTCTCCTCGAGGATGCATGGAAGACCAACAAGCATGGCATGTTTAAGCAGCATCTTGAAAAAGTTGGTGCAGGAAGCACCGAGTCTTGCGGCGGTGAGGACGTCGGAGCGGCGTGCGATTTCTCCCACAGGATCGTCGTCCAAGGTCTCCCAGCCCCGACGAGGAGAACCGCCTGGCGAATCGATGGGAGCAGCGATGAACTGCCTTCTCTTCGGGGGGAGGGGAACTGACGAGGAGGAGATAAGAGTGTAGTAACCGCAGGGCCTTGTCCCTTCCAACTATAGATCGTTCCTCAGCGAAGGGGTGAGGCTATTATTTACTACTAGTACTCCCTCCGATTCTTTCTACTCTATGCATGCTTTCTGGACGGAAATACCCCTGGCGCATGGATGGGAGGAGTTAGCAGCTATAAATGCCCCATGCAGCCCATTGGCTATCCGCCTGCGTTCTCCTCTCTCTGCATGCTACATGGATGTCTCCCTCTCTCTCACATGACTGGATGTGGTCGCGCAGGCCTATGAGAAGCTCGCGTGGAGATAGCAATCTTCTCTCCATAAGTGATTTTTTTGAGAGAAAGGGATTATGGAACGTTATGGGATTGCATTATACTATAAATAATAGCACTAGTAAGAAATTTTTGGCACTAGGTAGTAGTTTTTGGCGTGGATTAAGAAATTTTGGGTATGTTTTTGCCATTTTTTGTACACGCCAACTAGTGTCAAAAAAACGTCTTACATTATGTGACGGAGGAGTACGTACTTGTACTGTAGCAGTACTAGTACTACTTTTCTCAACTAGTAGTGCGATGTACTGTACTTCTAGTCTAGTCTAGTATAGTGCACCAGTTTTGAACTCTTGAATCTCAGGGCCAAGGAGCTACAGTTGGAAGTGGAGGGTACTACTGTTCTCTAGAACCGTCGTTGTACTATCAATGCAGGGGAAGTACACCTGCGTAGTGGCCTAGTGGGTACTCTCGGTGCTCTATTCAGCCGCTCCTCTCACGTAGCTGGCCTACTCAGCCGCTCCTCTCACGCACACACTAGCAGCTTGTTTATCAGCGACGGTTACTGCGGGGGCAGAACATTTGAGTTATTTTATACAGCGAGACTAGGCTTTTCGCTTCCATTTATGGAGGTGTAATGGATCTTGTCGAACTTTGTTAGCAGTTCCTTCTTTATAGTAGAGCCGATAATGGAGTGAAGTCCATGCATGCAACACCACAAGCTACAGAGTAGTAGTAGAGCACTTTACGTATAGAGCCATATTGCACAGTTCCCAATGCCCCGCCAGGCTTTTCCGGCTCCTCAGGCTTAATTGGGAGGCGCTAGTTTAAATATGATAGGGCGAGGTGCGGCTAGGGCGAGCACGCGAGCCACGGGATGCTGGGAAGGAAAACCCGTTCACGTGGCTAGGCTGTCCAGTGCACCCAGATTGTGGGGCCGCATATCCGTTTGACTTCAAAACTCAAACTACCCGTGTAAAATATTGGCTCGCAGCGAAGTGTAGTAGTACTATTTTTTAAAAAGGCCGTCGTGTGTTCGGCCGGGATCGAACCCACAAAACGAGGTATACACTCCCGCGACCACTAGTAGTACTCGTTGGAGTACAATGCAAGCTAGAATCGCCTTTTGTCGCTAGTAGTACGTACATTGTTCCTTACAAGAAACCCCTAAGAGCATGGTTAATAGTATAGCCAGCTGCTGGCTATAAGCCAGTGCCATGTCATCTACAACCCATCTTATAGCCAACATGTAGTAGTAGTTTATTTCTTATAGCTGGCTGACTTAGCTCTATTGTACTTGCTCTAATAATGCAAGAAAACACTAAAATGCCAAGAAACTACTACCACTTGCATACGTGGCAGACTTAAGATAAGACTACCTTATCAACCATTGTACATGCTCTTACCAACAAAAATCCTCGAGTGACCTCCTACCTCCGGCCCGTCCATCTAGTCATCCAAGGCTATGGGACGCAGCTACCGCCGCCGGTAGAAGGCGAGGTCAAAACCGCCGGCGGTGTGGAGCCCATGTTGCGGCAGCCCGCATGCCAGCTCCGTCCGGCGCTCGCGGCCTCTAGCTAGCCAAGATAGCTCCGTCCAGCTGCTTGTCTGCAAAGTTTGTTAGCTAGATTGGCAAGGCAGCGCGGCGACTTGCTCGCGCGCGCTGCGCTAAGGCCAGCCATCTGTCTCGAGCGAAGGCCAGCGCGGCGGCTTGCTCGCTCGTGAGTCACGCTCGGGCCAGCCTTCCAACCCGTGCGGAGGCCAGTGCGGTGTCCGGTCCATCCGGCGGAGCGGCGGCCAACTCTCTCATCACCAGCAACACTGACAAACACGCATCAGTACTGTTCGAAGTAATGTTCAGGAAAAATAATGATTTGAGGGGGAATAACAGGATAGAAGGTCAGATGTGGGTCCCTCGTGTCAACGGTCAAACAAAATGTGTTGGTTTAAGCTGCCTCGTCAGCATGGACATGTGGGCCAACCCTGTCATAAATGGGTTTAAACGAACCTAATCGGTAGGAGTACTAGGTAGTCTTTGGTGTGGATTAAGAAATTTTGGGTATGTTTTTGCTATTTTTTGTACAATAGATTCCTCCTAGGGTTGGTTGAAAGTGGTAGTTTTTTGTTAAATACTCTACATATTGTAAGTAGGAGTGAAAGTTAAGCTTTGGAAGCCAATAAGCAAGGCTAGTTACATAGTGCATATGTGTACATGATTGAAAGTAAATATCAACCATGAGTGACTAATATCTTGATGGAAAACTCGAAACTATGGAATACTAGGAAAAGAAATGCATGGTTGGAAATACTAGCAATGTTCATGTCCGTTGCAACGAATCATGATTAGAATAATACTTATTCACAAACTTGGTACAAAACACTCTAATTTTGATATACATATGTCACTAGAGATATATTATGTTTCAATTAGAATATATTCCTTGGGCTGTTTGGGTGAGGTCAGGGAGGGATGTGGTTGGTTTTAAGATACTAATTATGGGTTTTCCTGCAAATTGGTAGACAAGTGGGATGTTGGTGAGAAAAGGCAACAATTTACCTCACAATCGTTAGATGTAGATCTAATGGTCAGAAACGACGGATGGCAGACACACCAGCATCACCAACTTAGTCTTGTGTAGGAGTACTAGCAAGATCCGTGCATTGCACAGAACATCAAGATGCATTTTTTTTATAAAACACTTGTTGTGATTGACCCTTGCGGGAGTAATCCCATGTGTAAAAACTAATGATATCTCGAGAAATATGAGATAAGGTGAAGAGGAGTGGGGTGTGGTGGTGCTTGGTGGTCGAACTGAGCGGAGGCATGGGGATTGACGACGCCGGCAGCGGCCACCAGGCCAGTTTGTTCGAGAGGCTTCCTTTCTTAATTGCTCAACAATGAGGTTTGTTGGAGATAAGGATGAATGAGGGAAGGCCTTGTCTGCAAATGTGGAGAGGGGTGCGGGTATCTTTTAGTTTAATTTCCATCCGTAAGATATAGATCGGATGGTCTATATTGCAAGATGGCACACGTACCATCATCACCAACTCGGTTTTTTATAAGAGAAGAAATATAAGTATGGGGATACAAATGTATTGTCGATACTTGCTTCCATCAACTAGCATCTACATTCTATTCAACGCCTCGGCATGTGGGCCCTTAGCAGAATGACTTCTCGACTGTGTAAAACGAAGATTTTCCCATCGCCGACAAGGAGGGAGTGACGGCGGCGCGCCTTTTGGCTTGCTCTAGTCCTAGTAGTCATACTAGGTGGTCTAAGGACGTGTAGATTTATTCTTTTTCACGTCTCGTGTTCGCCATACTGCCACGACTGTTCATGAATAGACGGTAAGTTATTCACGGGGAAACCCTTGTTGAGCGTGTTTGCGAGAGAGAGAGAGAGAGAGAGAGAGAGAGAGAGAGAGAGAGTGCCTGTGTGATATGTTAGAGACTGAGGCAATGATAACAGATTCTTTGTGTCTATGTGTGTGAAGGATAGAGAGAGACATGTACATGGGGCTTTGTGTTGTGTAACATGGAGACACATATACATAATTAGAGAGTGAGTGTGTGAGATACACATGCAGACATGAGGAGAGATGAGGATCCAGGTAAATGGGTGTTTGTGCGTGTCTGTGTGTGTTCGTGCACACGTTTGTGTGTGAGAGGGAGAGAGTGTATGTGGAGTAGAGAGACCACTGATGATGTAAACCTAGTATAAGGGAAGGGGGAATGGTGTGACATGTGTAGTAGCGAGATAACACGGGTGCGGGCGGGGGGAGTAGACTATTTGGAAGAGACATCGAGTGTGTGTGGGGGAGAGGGGTGTGAGAGTGAGAGAAATAGAGAGCTAGCGCCGGAGAGAGAGAGAGAGAGAGAGAGAGAGAGAGAGAGGAAGAGAGGGGATGAGAGGGGTCGTTTGTGTCCATAAATGGCGTATAGATAGGGAGACTATGTTGATGTTGCCCGAAATTGGCCTATGAACGGAGACGCAAGGGAAGCGAGTCATCGTGTGTGTGATAGGGACTTCATGAGAGAGCTAGAATAGATGGTGTAGAGAACAATGTGCGAAATCGAGAACGATTATACATTAGGGAGCTATGCAAAGAGTCACGACATATATGTATACAGGGAAGGAGCTGGGGCGGGTCCGCATGTGGGAGAGATAGAAAGAGGAGAGTGGTGCACAAGGAGACAAGGTGTGCTTGTTTGCAGTGGGGTGGTGTGTGAGGTGAGTGCGCGAGAACCACATAACTAGGGAGATAGACGTTTGGGGGCGACATTTTGTGTGTATGGGAAATATACACTCTACATAGTGCGTGTGCTTGGGTAAGAGAGATAGCGGGAGACCTAGAGAGTGAGGGAAGAGATGTGTGCATGCCCGAGAGACAAAGTGATAGAGGCCTATGTTGGGGTCCGGACTTTACAAGAGAGAGGGGTGTTAATGTGCTCGCGTGTTGGTGTTTGGGGGAGAGAACGACTTCTGTGTGTGGGGGGGAGTTGACTTCAGATAAAGAGTGAGGTGTCTATATTTGAGGGACTTGAGTGTAATTGAGATATTGTGCACTCATGGTTGATCAATTTGTTTCATAGTTTGTACTACGAGATAACGATACTTTTGAACATGCGTGATATACCTTGATGTGCCAGAATTACAAACCTAAGATTGGAATTTTGGAATTCGACTCCATCATTAGCTTTTGTAATTCATTTAAACGGAGGTACATTTTTTAAGCCGGGATTTCGTGATTTCAAATTCACATATCAAACCTAGAGATATACACATACGGGCATGTTCAAACTTTATAATCATCCACTTTATTCATACACATACACATTTTTGCTTTTGTCATCATATTTAGGATAAACACATTTGGAATTTCATTTGAATTGGACCGTATGATGGTATTTGCTTGTAGTAGCTCAATGATCCATATTTGAATTAAATGGACAATCTAAGTTTTGAGTTGGAGACATTGATTTTCAGAACTTGCGCATTTTTTTGCGTGCAAAACAAACAAATTGTCGGCCATGATATCATAGTCGGCCGTACGAGAGTAGAATACTTATAATTTTAGGCGCCAAAAGCTTTCAAACTTCCCGCTCACATCGAAATATCATGCGCCCGAAAGTTTAGCCCTGCGATATTCTTGTTTTACCCCTGCCACATGAACGGAAAAGGGCTACTTTGGTAACTCCATTGTTTCCCCCTCTTTGCCCCCAACATTCTTCCCCAGAGCCCCTCCCCTTCCCCTCCCCGACCCCCCCCCCAACCACGGCAAGCCGCCGAATCTAGTCCTCTGCCGCAGCGGTGGAC
>NC_041390.1:151330064-151483253 GCF_002162155.2 Triticum dicoccoides
CTCACACCCCGCCGGATCTACCTTCCGCACCTTGGAACCCCCAACTGCCAACTCACCACTTCACCGGAGCCGCTTCAGCGACTGGCTTGTCCACCGCTCCAGATCTCCTTGACCGCCATCATGGTCCACCGCACCGGATCTGCTTAACCGGCGCCCTCGTCCACCACAGCGTAGGCCCTTCATTGACTCCCTTGTCCGCCCCTTCGCTGGCCCTTCATACAAGCCCTCGTCCGCCGCAACAGATCCGCCTCACCGAAAGCACTGTACAACACACCCGCTGAAGCCTTCGTCCACTGCACCGGACCCGCTCCACGGACGCCATATTCAACTCCACCGGCCCTGCTTTACCGACGCTGTAGCCTCATCAGGTTATTTCGATTTGTACTCCTTCGGTTTTTCTCTTTATCGTGCAACTGTTCACTTACCACAGATGAGCTTTCTTGTATGTCGACATGCGCTGCAACCATAGCACCGGAGCCGCTTCAGCGGCAGCGACAGCCGGCCCAAACTCAACCGCAACACGAGCACCATCGACGATCCTTAGCTATCAAGTATGACAACAATACCCATACGCCGCCGAGAATCAGGTACTATTATCCAACGGCCGGCGCCTACGTTCACTTTCCTAGCATGAGCACCGCACCTTTGAATTTCTTTAGGGCATCATTCAGTTTTTCATGAGACGCGTTATTCTGCTTGCACCTGTAGGGCCATACTTCTGGCAGTGAACATGTTACATGTGCTAAATTACATACCAGTGCACATATAGTTAATATGCTTTAGTTTTATTTTGATGCCACCTGTTGGTTCCATCAGACTGATTAATGTTCTCTATGCTTAATTACACATCAGCAAACTAGCATGTGGTTCCGCTGCTTTTTGTTCGTTTACCCTACATTTTCTGATGCTAGCTATTACATCACTGCTCCGAGCCCCTGTTCATTACTTGTTTGTGTGTTCTTGATCTTCCCAAGTTGCATGACTAATTTGATTCTTCTATTAATTATGGAGCTGCCAACCCCATCAAGCAAAATATTTGTTCTTTTGGGGCTGGCACCTCGAACAAGCATAAAAATATAGGGAAGCAGATATACTCCCTCCGATTCTATTTACTCTGCCCATAACTCTTGACCCGCATACCAAGGAGGGCACTGGTTTAATTTTTCTAGACTAATTTGCCAATTAATTAGGGCAGAGGCGGATGGGGTGGGGCACAAAAGGAAACCAGCGCTAGGAATCGGCAACGCGCAGACTAATATATACGAGAAAATTCAGAAAAAGTTATACGCAAAGTAAAAAGAATCGGAGGGAGTATTGTCATGTATGCACACACCCTTCTTTCATTAGTTTAGATGAACCATTGATGATCAATTCGGACCAGTGCATGTGATTAAAATTAATTTTACCTAAATAGATGGTGCATAATAAACTACAACAACTAGATTTGCAACCACGGGATGCTGACGATATCTTCAAAAAACATTGCAACAGCAGCTAGGCTTCACAGCAACATATGGTAAGCCAGTGTGTTTTAGTACATGTGAAATGTAATGCGAGTGGGCTGCTTTCTTGGCTTGTGCCCTCAATGTGTAATCCTACCGAATTACAAATAGTTCAGTTGTCTGCTTTGCTGTATTGCTTGATTCGAATGCTTATTTGTTGTTACGCTATACCTGAGTTGGCCAATATATCAGCAGTGCCTGATGTACTATCGTAAAGAAATGCATGCCTATTTCATTTGAGTCCTTAACTTTTCCACTCAACTTCATCACAAGACCGTCTTCATAGTTTATATGAGGCCATACTGTTAAGTGCTTTCTCAGATTATTTCAACTGCTTAGATGCCTTGGCAACTTAAATATAGCAGTTGTACACTCCCTTTCAACTAGGGATGTCAACTGGGTCCAGTTTAATCCCGATTAAAGTCCATTAGTGGTATGATAGTTCAAAAGAGTTTTTGTTTTTTTGAGGAAAATGAACTAGGGAGGTAGCAAAAACTAACTAGATGGGACTGGCGGATTTCGTTTATTTGCCACTTACATCCCTAGTTTCATCTTACCATTTTAATTTGTTTTCGGCTGATGCTGCTTCGAACCATTTAAATATAGTTTGCCATGCTCAGCAATAATTCGTCCGTCGTTTACCATGTAAGCTTACTGCCTGGATCATATGATAACTATCTCTTACTGATGTCCAGCGGAAACCTTTCAGGATGCCGTTCACACTAGGACACAATGTACAACCCCAGAATCTATTTGTGGAAGCAGTGTGCCATCCATGTTACCAGATGGTAGCAGTTCAGAGGCAACACCGCCGGAGAGCAGCCTGAGCACAGATATTATAGTGCTTGAGGCTCTACTAGAGGCAGAAAGAGATGGTGTGGCTGCCATGAATGAGGTAATATTTATCTTGAGGCTGCAAATTACGGAATTACAGGCACGCATTATGCAAGCAACCCAAGAATTGGAGGAAGTAAGAATGTTGCATTTGAAGACGGAGGAGGTCCTGCTGTTTCTGCTATCTGAAGCCCAAGATAATCCCGGTTCTTCTTTAGATACCAGTTCAAATTTTCATTAGATTATTGTACTTGCATGTTGTGTCATGTCTCTGAATGGATTATGTTGCAAGACCCCCTATGTTGTCCATGTGTTGTAATGATCCGAATTTTTTAGGCGAGGTAATCCTCAGAACTTGTATGATTGACATAAGGTGAATTGTTTGTCGTGTGAGCATATTGTATTGGATGAAATAACTGTTTGACTCAGAGTGTATCCAACCTACTGAATTCGAAGATCACGGCATTTCTAAATCATAATCATATATAAAGGTGGAATAAATCTTTGTTGTGGTTTTGAAGAAATAAATAACAAAACGTGTAATTATCTGTGGATATTCGTAATTGAATACAAATTGGATTTGAATTTAGTTTGCCAGGTCCCAGGGCAAACGTGAATGCTAATTCTCCCAAGTTTTGAACGAAGCGGCTAAACACCCACTATAATTTGTGGGTTGCTCGAAGCAAGTGTTTGCGAGATGGAAATTACTGTCTACCCCTAACACTTGACATCCTTATTGACAGGATTTACACTGCTGTCGATAGGGGTAGACTAGTAACTTCAATCATACGTGACACGACGGCCTCTGAGCCCATTCAGACACGGTGGGCGCCAAACGTGGGCGGCAAAACACATTTGATTCAAGCTCGTCCGAAAAACATGTGTCTCTTCCTCCACTTCCCCATTCATACACGGTGGGCGGCAAAACAAACTCTCCTCGTCCGAAATCGATGTGGGCTTATATTTTAAATAGGGACAGATGTGTAACTTCCATCAGACGTGACACAACCGCCCCACCTGTCAGCCCCGTTCATACACCATGGGCACCAACCGTGGGCGGCAAAACACCCTCTCCTCGCCCGAAATAGTTACCGGCAAATATTTGGGAGATGCGAGATTACCTTCCTATCCCCAACCGACGCGATGTCCGAAATTTTAAACGGGGGATAAGTTCGTAACTTTCCCCCATTTCAGAGAAGCGCGTCCCAAAGTTTGAGATCCCCCCTCCCCTCCATTTCCCCATTCATACACCGTCGGTGGCACGACAACCTCCGCACTGCAGCCAGCCTCCTCCGTCCGCCACCCCATCCTCCACCTTGCCGGAGCCGCTACCCCTACCTCGTCGTCCACTGCAAGAGATGGACGTCTCTCATCCACGGCGCTGGACCAGCATCCTTTCATCGCCTCCTCTCGCTTCATCGGCGCCATCGTCCACCTTGCCGTTGCCGCTCCTACGACCGCCTCGTCCACGGTAATAGGATATATCCCCCGACCCGGCCGTCTGCCATCTAAAGTCTTCTTCCCCGCCGCCGACAGCCATCGCACCCGTAGCACCCTCAACGTATCAGCATAGGCCTACACGGCGTTGCAAGAGAGGTGGTACTCTTCCGTATGTGCTTAAGTTATTGATCTCACCCGAAAAATAGATCGTAATTTGTTTACTGTACTTTTCTTGTCCGTACCAAATCGTAGTGGTTAGTTGAAAGCAAACATTGGTTGCGAAGTAGCTTTGTCCGGTTTGCACCTTCAGATCCGCCATGGCACGGGCACTATACTCGTAAAGCTTATGGTTCCCCCCTTTCACTACCATCATCGTAGGTGCTTCGTGTCGTGCTAGCACTGCTCCTCAAGACCTCAACCAAAAGCTTACGTGTTGAAATACAAATCTGATATGATGCTCATATCACTAAAACAGAGAACGTTTAATTGGTCACCTAATGTTCCTATATTCGTTTTGAAAAGCATGTGCGCCACCCACTGGTCCAGCTAGTTCCACTTTCCTGATTTTTCTCTTGATGCTTAGGGTTTTCCCCTTTTATCTACTCTACTATGATCTACGTAGGTGCTTTCTGTCATACTAGCATTACTCCACCCTTCAAGCTAAACAACACAACACTCAGAATTCGAAAGCTTAGTTGTTCAAATATAATTGTGATATGATACTGATATTAGTTAACCGGCACATTTAGTTGGTTAGCTAAAGGTCCCACTTGAGTTTCCAAATGCATGTCGCGACATATAGAGAGACATCATAATTGCATTTCTTTGTCACTTGTTGACCGTACTTTCTTGTCCATACCAAATCTTAGTTGTTATTTCAAAGCAAACATCGGTTGCTAACTACCCTTTGCGCGGTTTGCAGCTTCAGATCTGCCATCCCACTGCCACGGTCAACACTGTACTCATCATGCTTATGCTTTCCCCATTTTATGATGACCACAATCAGCCTACGTGGTTCGTGTCGTAATAGCACTGCTCCACCCATCGAGCTGAACAAGCTTAGTTGTACAAATTCATATCTCATATTATTGTTGTATTAGTAAAACTGAGAGATGTTTAATTGGTTAGCTAAATGTTCCTACTTTAGTTTCGAAATGCATGTGAGCCACATATGGAGAGACCGGAAAGAATAGTATTTCTCTGTGCGCTCTGGTTCATCATGGGTGGCCAACCGACATTGTATTAAAAGACTTGTAATATCTTCAATTTGCTTGCTCTTCTACTCTTCTTTAAGATGATACTCTTCTCTTGCGGTCGACTGGTCAAGTCGAGTTGTTCTCCCTTAGTATATTTTGAATCTGTCAGGTCAGGTCGACTTGTTCTTCTTTACTATATGTTGAAGCTATCATCTCGAAGTGTCATCACTTCTGGAGCTCTCATATTTTGAGTAGTAGGCCACATTATATTAATGCACACAGCAAATTACAACATGCATGACATCTTTTAAAAGAATTGCAGAGATAGCACAAAGGGGTTTACAGGGAGGCAGTATTGGATTAGAATCACTTCTGCATTACAAAGAAAATCTCACTTGTTTTTATGTTTTCATGCATGTCAGATATTGAACATTATCAAAATGAATATGAGAATGGGCGCACGAGAGGAATATTGCGGAATGATCCACTACCTAACAAACTTGGCATGGTGGAGGATGGCCTATCTTATTCACCCATCAAGGTGCTTGCTCTAACTGTACAAAGTTGTATTGGTCGCACATATTTTGCTTCTGACCTCTTGCATTACTTCTACTTTGTTACACCATCTGCTTAGTTTAAGCATCATATATAAGTATATGCCATACCTATCCATTTTCTGTACCTATTCCATGTGTCGTCACACTATGTTTTTCCAGTCAAATGTTGTTCTTTCGTAATAGGTGTCCAAAAGGAAGAGGGTGAGTGCAGGTCGTCAAGGAGTACAAACTAGGTATTTGGAAAAGGTAGTGATACCTGTTAAATCAAATAGATCAGCAGCCACAGAAAACACAGGCCCAACTGTACCACACTTTACCCCTACTCCAGTGGCCAAACCCCTATTAGAACTGCTGCGAGCCCAGCGTCAGGTACTGTCTATGATATCAATTCAAAATTTGAACTCCTAAATTTCTGCTTGTGCCTTACCTTCTCTCTTGTACGAAAACTAATTTCAGATGAATCTCCTTGCTCAAAGGATCATACGATCTCAAAACAATAATGGGCTCTGCATTGCTCTTGTCAGTACCTCTCTCCCTTTTGCCTTGTAACACTGTACTTAATTAATTGCTATTTGATTATGTATCATCAGTCTGCACCTGAGCTTCATTATCCTCTGTTTCTTCCAATATTATTTGATCTATATTTACTCTTTGAAAATATTGAATAATGGCAACGCTTATAAAGAATTTTCTTTGGGGAATTTATTGAATTTTCCTTCCATCAACATGGAGAAGGGCTTTGTCCAGCCCGTGTTAACATGTAATGTAAGTTCATCCTTCTCAAGCCTTCAAACTTTGTTCTAGTATAGATTTGGATAGGCATCATTTCCTCCACTATTGTTTGCTTTGCTGTTTACATCTGATTGGATGTTTGCAACAACTACCAGTTTCAAATTGTAGTTGTAAAAACATGTTCCTTATGCAGAACAGATCCATTTATTTGCTTATATAATTGTGAAACCTGTTACGTGTCTCCTTGTTTCTCTTTCAGACTCGTATCTCTTACGCCAGGCAAAACTTTAGGGAAGATAGTGGGCCAAACCATCTTGAGGACAGCAAGATGACCCCAAGGTCCTGTCTTGATGAAGAAAATGAGTTTAAGCTACTCACCAGCAGGTGTGAGACAACCTCTGTGCATTCGCTGCCTCAATCAGTTCGACTTCTTCAATCACGACTTAAAGCGGAAAGGCTTGCTTCAGCTCAGCTCCGACTTGAAGTCAAAGATGCAATGAAGATGTCAGAGGACTGCCGTGCACACCATCATGCCTTAAATCTAGTGTTGATGCATCTATCGTTGACACAACTGAGGTCTACTCAGCTTCTTCAGCTGTTTGGGGGGCCCGACCTGGCCAGGCCTAGTGCCTTCTGAAGTGCTCTCAGTTTTGTATATTCATTTGTCGGCACGTTTATTTGCACTGGTGGCGAACTTTGATGCCCAGTGGATGTAATATGTGTGATAGCCGTGATAGCCTATCGTAAGTTGCTTGCTTATTTATTTCCTTGTTGTCTTGTTTATTTGTTTGCTTCTAGTCATTACAGTTCTTTTTACGCGGTTTGCTAGTGGCTGCAATAACCTATTTTTTTAAACTAGGCCACAATAACCATGGACTAATATTTACTGTAGTGACACTAGGCCTCCTACGGGCCGTAGAAACAGTGGGCCTTCTACGGGCCGTAGAAACAGTGGGCCTTCTACGGGCCGTAGAAAGAATGGGCCTTCTACGGGCCGTATCATCAATGGGCCTTATACGAGCAGTATGATCGATGGCCAAACATGGGCCAATAACAGGTCGCATTATGGCCGTAAACAGGCTAGAGTTGGAATTGTCCATTCATGGGCCGACCATAACGGGCCATCGTCAATAGGTCGTATTTGATGACGCTATGAAAACGGCCCAATGTATTAACGGACCACAAACGGTCCGACTATAACCATGGGCTGAATTTGGCCCACAAGCAAAAAATGACAGTAACGGGCCGTAAGTAAACGAATGCTGGAAATGAGCCCAAGAATAAATGGGCTCTGAGAAGGCCGAAAGATAACATGGGCTGGAAACGGCCCAATGGAATAACGGGCCGTTAATGGGTATAAAGCGATACACTGTTCATTACGTGCAGTTTCACCACGGGCCGTTAATGGGTGTAAAGTGATACACTGTTCATTATAGGCTAGTTTCACCACGGGCTATTAGTAGGCCAAGAGTTACATAGGGCCTCATATGGGCCGAAAGACGTCATGGCCATACATGGGCCAGAAGTGAAAACGGGCTGGAATCATATTGGATGGCCCAGATGACGCTACTGGGCCTAATTCGGATAGGGCGTAACGGGCCTTGGGTTAGCGGGCTGTAAATGGGCTATATTTGAACAGGCCGTTAACAGGCTTTCCATGGGCCGGCCTGCCAGCTTTTGACCAAGTCAAACGGGTCGGCCTTTTCACAGGAATGGGCCTCTGTTGGGCTGTGCCACGTGTCGACGTATCATAGGCGCCTTCCGTCCAATGAGTGGTTGACATTTGTCCCAACGATGAGCCGACACGTCTTTCCTCCAGCCAATGATGATTTTACACGTGGAAAATCCCCATTGGTTGGGGTTGTTAACGGGTTATCGGATCCAAAACCCGACCCGATAGCTTAACGGCGTTCCGTTACGGTGGATGCCACGTGTCGGTCACCCTTGATGAAAGCACTTCTGTGACGCACGATTTATCGTCATGGAAGTGGACACTTCCCTGATGATAATTTTGGTAATGTCATGGAACACTTCTATGACAGCACAGGTATGACTATCTTGATTATGTCATAAATTTGTCATGGATGTACATACATGACAAAAAAGCGACCTACTGTGACAAACACGTATCATCATGGAAGTGTATTTTTTGTAGTGTCGCCGGCGGTTGATGGCGGGCGTGCTCGCGGCTTGTCCCGTGCGGTGCGGTGGGAGGTTGGGGACGAGCTGGGAGGCGGGGCCCACCAGTCAGCGGGTGTGGGCGGGGCGACCGAGCGAGAGCCGAGGGCAGTTGATCGGCGCGAAGGCGCTCGGGCGTGGGGCAGGCCGTGAGCCGAAAGGCGGAGCGGGCCAGCTCATTTGCCTCTGGGCCGAACAAGGTTTCGCTCGAGGTGGTGCGCCTGTGTTTTTTTTCTTTTTTTACAGAATGAAAACAAATTACAATAGACGAAAATAAATAAAATTTACATAGGCATATTATATATCAAAATGCTCGGAAAAACACCAAGAATAAGATGAACTATTTTCCAAGTTCAAATAAATTCCAAAATAAATTCATAAAAGTCAAACTGTGCTACTGTTGCATTTAAAATCAATAAAAATCATTTTTTTAAATAGCAAAATGATTTCAAATTTGTTTTCTCCTAATTTTCCATTGAAGGGAATCATTTTACCCTTATTTCCATTTATTTATTTTTAGGAGAAAAATATTTTGAATAGAAACTCAAATAACTCCCAAATGGATTTGAATTTGGAATTTCAAACAACTTCAAATGGAAAATGAGTTTCAAATAACTTCAAAGTGACTTCCAATTTATTTCTTTGAAACTTCCAACTCTATTTCTTCAAATATGAAGAAGTCATTTTGTCTTCCCTCATGAACTCATTGAGTTGCTTAAAGTTTCTAAATTTAAAATATTTCAAATGGAAATTCAAATCATTTTCGAACCCCTTTTCATTTCTTTAAATGGAAGAAGTCATATTATCTTCACTCTAGGGTTTTGTAATGAAATGAATTTGAACTCAGGGAGATCAAAATGCAAGATGAGAAGTTTTGGGGAAGTCCTTTTATTCCCTTTCATTCAACTTACAAAAAGTTTTCAATTTCCAATCATTTTCACACAATCAATCACACAACAATCAAACAAACAATCTTAATTACTTATTTAATACAACATTCCAAAATTTAGAATTTTGGGATGTTACATGAGATGAGAATGCAGTTGATGGTGGCAACATTCAACAACTACTAGGAGTTGGTAGATAAGGCTCTTATGATTGAAGGAAAGCAACAGCAGATTGAGAGCCGTAAGAGGAAGTATGGACAAGGAAGATATAATTCAGGAACTCAACAAAAGCCTCGCCTAACCCTGAACTCGGGAGGACTTGTTCATAACCATGGAGGCCACAACCACAATGGAGGAAGTACCCATAATCATACCGGCCCAAGGAATGGGAATGGGAATGGAGCAAGCAACAATCAGAACCGTTCAAATCCAGCCACACCCGCCAAGAGAGACCTAAGCCATGTTACATGTTTCAAGTGCGGGAAGACTGGACACTATGCCATGGAGTGCCCTGAAGCGAAGAATGGAAACGGTAATGGGAGCGCTAGGAAGAAGCCCAATCCATTCAACAAAGGACAAGTGAACCACGTTAATGTGGAGGAGGTTGAAGAGCAGCCAGACGCAGTTATTGGTAAGTTTTTGGTTAAGTCTTTTACCGCCCTTGTTCTTTTTTATATTGGTGCATCACATTCATACATATCAAGGGGATTCGTGGATAAGTTTAAATTACCAACCCAAACCCTTAGGACCCCTCTGTTAAGTTCACCTAGAGCAGAGTATATGGCTAGTCGATGGTGCGACCAGATACCCTTAACCATTGGTAGCCATGTTTTCCCGTCTGACCTAATAATCTTGGAGTCACAAGGATTGGATGTGATATTAGGCATGGACTGGATGTCAAAGTATGGAGGAAGCATTGACTGTGCTAGTAAGTCGATTTATCACACCACCCCGGAGGGAAAAAGGATTAAGTATGTATCTAGGCATGCGGCTAGGAATATCCAAGTAAATACCCTTACGGGAATTGTTCAGGAGGAAGTGCCTGTAGTGAAGGGTTACCCGGATGTTTTTCCAGAGGAATTACCAGGCATGCCACTGGATCGAGACATTGAGTTTTTGATAGAACTGTTGCTAGGCACCGGGCCTATATCAAAGCGACCATACCGGATGCCCGCGAATCATCTGGAAGAGATTAAGAAGAAGATCAAGGAGTTATTGGAGAAAGGTTACATTCGACGGAGTTCATCACCATGGGGAGCCCCAGTGCTTTTGGTTGAGAAGAAGGATAAGTCTTTAAGGATGGTTGTTGATTATCATGCATTAAATGAGGTGACAATCAAGAACAAATACCCACTGCCGATGATCAATGATTTGTTTGACTAGCTGCAAGGAGCAAAGGTGTTTTCAAAGATCGATTTGCGATCAGGATATCACCAGCTGAAGATTCGAGAGAAGGATATACCAAAGACAGCATTCACCAGACGGTACGGGTTGTATGAGTATACGGTCATGTCATTCGGACTGACTAACGCCCCTGCCTATTTCATGAGCATGATGAACAAGGTGTTCATGGAATATTTGGTAAGTTTGTTGTGGTGTTCATAGATGATATAATGGTATACTCGAAGAATGAGGAGGAGCACTAGGAGCATTTGCGTTTAGTTCTCGAGAAACTCAGGGAACACCAGTTGTATGCCAAGTTTAGCAAATGTGAGTTTTGGTTGAAGGAGGTCGGATTCCTTGGACATGTTATATCAGGAGAAGGTGTAGCAGTAGATCCTACCAAGGTTCAGTCAGTTACTGAATGGTTGGCACCCACTTCAGTTAGCGAGATCCGCAGTTTTCTTGGACTCGCAGGATACTATCAGAGATTCATTGAGAATTTTTCCAAGATTGTGAAGCCAATGACGGAGTTATTGAAGAAGGATACCAAATTTAAATGGACGGAAGAATGTGAGGCAAGTTTTCAGGAATTAAAGAAACGTTTGACGATAGCCTCAGTACTGATTCCGCCGGATATACATAAAGAGTTTCAAGTGTACTGTGATGCCTCTCGCCTAGGACTTGGAAGTGTGCTTATGCAAGACGAAAGAGTTGTTTCGTATGCCTCACGACAACTAAAACCACACGAATTGAATTATGCCACGCATGATTTGGAGTTAGCAGCTGTAGTGCATGCGCTCAAGACTTGGAGACATTACCTTATTGGAAAACGTTGTGATGTGTACACGGATCATAAGAGTTTGAAGTACATTTTCACACAGAAGGAGTTGAACCTTAGGCAGAGGAGATGGTTGGAGCTTATAAAGGATTATGATATGAAGCTTCATTATCATCCAGGCAAGGCCAATGTCGTAGCCGACGCTTTGAGCCGGAAGAGCTATGCTAATACCCTAATAAGCACGGGATTGCCAAAGGAGTTAGCAGAGGATCTCAGGGAACTTTGATTAGAGATTGCTCCTAGAGGTTTTGTTGCAACAATGGAGGTTCAGTCTACATTGTTAGGAAAGATTCGAGAAGCTCATAAGGATGACAAAGAGATTACTGAGATAAAGGAGAGAATGGGCAAAGGAAAGGCCAAAGGTTTTCGTGAGGACGAGCACAACACCTTATGGTTTGAGGACCGTATTTATGTGCCCAATAACACAGAGATCGAGAAGTTAATACTTCAGGAGACTCATGACTCACCATACTCGATACACCCCGGAAACACCAAGATGTATTTGGATCTGAAGGAGCATTTCTGGTGGACTAGTATGAAGAAAGATATTGCCGAGTGTGTAGCCGTATGTGATGTATGTCAGAGAGTGAAGGCTGAACATCAAAAGCCAGCAGGATTGTTACAACCTATGCCGATACCCAAATGGAAGTGGGATAAACTTGGCATGGATTTTATCACCGGATTACCCAGGACCAAATCAGGATATGATTCTATATGGGTAGTAGTTGATCTCTTGACCAAAGTGGCTCACTTTATCCCAGTGAAAACCACCTATACAAGTGCGAAGTTGGCCAGGATATACATGACCAGGATCGTATGCCTGCATGGAGTTCCAAGGACCATAGTATCAGATAGAGGAACACAGTTTACCTCAAAGTTTTGGCATCAACTACACCAGACTTTGGGAACAAGGTTGGAGTTCAGTACAACATTCCACCCGCAGACGGATGGACAGACCGAGAGAGTCAACCAGATTCTGGAGGATATGTTGCAAGCCTGTGCGCTAGATTATGGATCTAGTTGGGATGACAATTTGCCCTACGCGGAGTTCTCATACAACAATAGCTATCAAGCCAGTTTGAAGATGGCACCGTTCAAAGCCCTGTATGGACGAAGGTGCAGAACACCATTGTTATGGGATGAAGTTGGAGACTGTCTGTTGTTTGGACCAGATTTGATCAAGGAGTCTGCAGAAAAGGTTAAGTTGATTAGAGATAGACTGAAGATAGCTCATTCCAGGCAGAAGAGTTATGCAGACTCGAAACGCAAGGAAATAACCTATGAAATTGGAGATAGAGCATATCTGCGAGTGTCACCTCTGCGAGGAGTGAAACATTTTGGAGTTAAGGGAAAGTTAGCCCCGAGATTTGTAGGACCATACCGAATTTTGGAACATATGGGAGAAGTTGCCTACAAGTTGGAGTTACCTGAAGGACTGTCAGGAGTTCATGATATGTTCCATGTTTCCCAGTTGAAGAAGTGTTACGCTGAGATGGCCGATATACCACTAAGAGATACGATGCCCTTGGAGGCAATTCAGTTGGACAATGATCTGACCTACGAGGAGAAGCCAGTCAGGATTCTTGAATTTGCCAGCCGAGTCACCCGCAGCAAGGTTATCAAGTTTTGCAAAGTTCAGTGGAGTCACCATACCGAGGATGAAGCCACCTGGGAACGACAGGATGATCTTCGCAAAGACCACCCGCACCTATTTTCTTGCCAACCCGAATCTCGAGGGCGAGATTCATATTAAGGGGGGTAGGTTTGTAACATCCCAAATTTTCAATTTGTAATGTTATACATATATCATTCATGCATATCATATTTTATTGCATTTCGTTTCGCGGTCCTCGAAATCCTAAGCAACTCAAGGACCCTCGGAGAGAGAGTTGGGGATTTCCCTGTTTTCATATTTGAGTTTTATCAAATATTGAAACGAGGATTTTTGGTTTTAATTATTTTTCTCTCTGAAAATATTTCATATTAAAATATATGAGAGGAGATAATATAACTTCTCCAAAATAAATGAAATATTGGAGGAAAAATATTAAAAACAAATATTTGATTTTATTCGGAGTTTATTGCTATTTTATTTGCATTAGAAAAATTGCATGTTTTTCAAAGTTGCATTTTAGGGCCCAGAAAATGTTCATCTCGTTATAAATATTTTATTTAGACGGTGAAAATTTGTTTTGGCATTTTTTAGTTTTTTATTTTATTTTTATAGGATTTTTTTAGTTCGGCGAAATTATTTTAAAAAAAGTTTCCTCCGCCGACTGGGCCTAAGCCCAAGTCAGTCGGCCCACCTCCCCGCGCCGTCTCCTTCCAGGAGAACGGGAGCGCGCCGCCGCCCGCGAGGCCGAGTCCGGCCGGGACTCTCCCTCCTCGCGCCGCTTGCCCCCTCGCCCAAGCAAGCACCCCCCTCCTATAAGTACCCCGCCCCCGCCCCCGATTTCCGCCACCACCGCCGCACCCCGCCGCAACCGGAGCCGCCCCGCGCCGCCACGCCTTTACCGCGTCGTCGCCGCCCGTTGCCGCGTCGCCGCCGCCGAGCGCCGCAGCCATGCCGCCCCTACCACCTGCGCCGCCCACCGCCACAGCCCCGCCTCGCTGGAGTCGCTGCACCGCCTCGCCGATAGTAAAGCCGCCATTTTTTTTAAGAACCGATCCGGTTTTTTTAAAAAGAACCAATCCGGGTTTTTTAGAAAACCCTAGGTTTTTTTTGAATAGATCGGTTCGCCATTTTTTTTCTCGGTTTAGTTATTTAGCGGATGTTCATCCATACGTTCGTTTTAACAAATGGTGTTCACTCGTTAGCCGCAGACAGCGAACGTTCGTTCGTTAGCCTATTCGTCAGTTTTTCTTTTTGTCGGATTTTCCGCGATTATTTTCGGTCGTGATTTCTGATCCGATTTTCGTTTTAGTTTATCTTTTCGCTCGTTTGTCGGAATCAGGCGATTCAAGCGCCTAGATCTTCGTCTCGAAACCCTCTTTCTGTTTAATCAACTTGAACAAGGTTTTGATACTGTAAAATTTGACTTTAGTCCAGAATAGTAAACGGGCCTTGTTTCTTTCACAGTTTGAGTTTCGTTGCCCCGTTTGATTTGATTCTTTTTGCAAAGCGGAGTTCTTAAGTTGAACTTTTTGGTTAGACCTTCTTATTTGAGTTTTATCCATGCTTCTTTACTTGATTGCTTATGTATGCTATTGCTTGTTTGCAATAGAACACCCGGAGTGCGAAACATGCTACTTTGAATCTTTAGGTTTTGCGGATCATCAGTAAGGCAAGTAACACTTTGATCATACCCCTTTATCACCCAGTTTTTATGCATTAGCTCCAATCCTCAAACATTGCATGATTAGGATGTGATTAACATGTGGGTTGGGAAGTAGTTAATGAGGTAGAACCTATTGCCCTGCTATTATCAAACCCTTGGGAGTTACTTCTACGTATTGCTTACATTGATATGCTATGCTCGTAGATGTGGTTTGGGTGAGTGAAATCCATGACAGATGTGAGATTGTTAATTAATGGTTCAACTTAAGGTGGCAACTTGAATACACATCTGGGTGGATTGTTTGTCGGGCACCTGGAGAATCCAGTGTTGTCCTAGGATATCCCGGAGTACCCATGTGATAATCCTAAGGTCCGCCACCCAGGCTCAAAGGGAACTGAGGTATTTCATGCTAGAAACTTCCATGTGCAGCCACATGCTATTATAGGCTCTAGCATAGCTGAGTAAGTTACATGAGCTCTCGAAGAGGTGGATCAGCAGGTAGAGGGATGTAGGTTGGTATGGTCTGTCCGGAGTAAAGAGTAAATGTTTCTGAAAGACTGTGTCTCGGTCATCCGTTTCTCAAACACCCTATAGTGCGAGATATCCAACGAAGGAGATCGGGTCTTGTGGGGGAAAGTGCAAAAAACTCTATAGAGTGTACAATCTAATCATGGTTAGCCGTGTCCCCGGTTATGGACAATTCTTAAGTATCTAGTACTTGGATTATCATATGTATCTCATCACTCTAAATTAATATCGTTGGGTTGATAATTACTTTTAATTGGGATTGAGTTGGAGGAACCTTCTCAATGATGTTTCAACTACCATGATAGTTAAATAAAATCTATTCCTTTGTTGTAGGGAAAAATTGGCTTTTCGCAAAAACTATAACCATAGAGCTTTCCACCAGCCAAATATGCATGTAGTGATAGCATTATTCTGTTCTTGCTCTACTATGTTAAATTGCCAGCATATTCCATGTGCTGACCCATTTTCGGGCTGCAACGTATTATGTTGCAGACTTTTCAGATGAGGAGTAAGGTTCATTAGGTCATTGCCGTGCAGCTCAGCTATGCCGTTGGAGTTGATGGACTCGCTTTATCTTCCAAGCCTTCCGCTGTTATCATATTAGATGGCCTTAAGCCATATTTATTGTAGTAAGTTCTCTTTTGAGACATTCAATGTAATAAGTGTGTGATTGCTACTCTGTTATAAATCCTTCGAGTACTGTGTGTGTCAGCATTACCGATCCAAGGATGACACTGAAGCACAGAGACTTGACCATTTGAGGTCGGGTCGCTACAACCGTGTAAAAGAGATGAGGATGGTGATGTTGATGAAGACGATCACCGCAGCGATGATTCCCCTCCTGATGGCACTCCGGCGCCACCGAGAGAGAGGAGGAGAGGTTCTTCCCCTTGTGCTTCCTCCTCCATGCCCCCTGGATCGGGAGAGGTTCTCCCTCTAGTCCTTGGCCTTCATGGTGATGATGGCCCCTCCGGGATCCTCCTCCATGCCCTCCGGTGCTGATGGCCCCCTCCAGCAAGGTGCCAGAGAGGGCCTACATTGATTTCTCGTGGCTACAGAGGCTTGCGGCGGCAGAACTTTCGATCTAGGTTAATTTCTGGAGGTTTGGGTATTTATAGGAGAGGTTGGCGTCAATAACAAGTCAAGGGCCCCACGGGTAGTCCACGAGGCACAGGGGCACGCCCACCCCCTTGGGCACACCCCCCACCCTCATGGAGCCCACGGGACTCCCCTCCGGTAGATTTTTGTTCCAGTATTTTTTATATTTTCCAGAAAAATTCTCCGTTGATTTTCATTGCATTTCGAGAACTTTTATTTCTGCACAAAAACAACAACACGGTAGTTCTGCTGAAAACAACGTCAGTCCGGGTTAGTTCTAATCAAATCATACCAAAAGCATATAAAACTATTGTAAACATGGCATGAATACTTTATAAATTATAGATACGTTGGAGCGTATCAGCATCCCCAAGCTTAATTCCTGCTCGTCCTCGAGTAGGTAAATGATAAAAGAAATAATTTATGAAGTGTGAATGCTAGAAAGTGCTTAAGTTTGATCAATGATAGTTTCAATCACTTTTTATAGCATCATTATATATCATAACAGTAGCTCAACTCATAAAACTTCTCATGATCAAGTAACAAGATATTCACATGTTAAAGTATAGATCATAAACTTTCTTGAAAACTAACAAACCGTGCTCTTAGTCATCAAACAATTGCAATTTATCTTATTTTTGGGAAGGGTCTATGTAAGAACTTTGATTCAGCAAACTCCACATACTCAACTATCATTTAATCTTTCACAATTGCTAACACTCATGTGATATTTATGGGTTCAAAGTTTTAATCAGACACAGAGAAAGATAGGGGCTTATAGTTTCGCCTCCCAACCTTTTACCTCAAGGGTAATGTCAACAATAATAATTTATGAAAACCTACATCCAAGTGATATATATATATATATCCAGATCGCTCCAACACAAAGTGCTTGCCAATGGAAACAGTGTAAAAAGGGAAAGGTGATGATCACCATGACTCTTGTATAAGGGTAGAAAATAAAAGTAAAAGATAGGCCCTTCGCAGAGGGAAGCATAGGTTGTCATGCGCTTTTATGGTTGGATGCACAAAATCTTAATGCAAAAGAACATCACTTTATATTGCCACTTGTGATATGGACCTTTGTTATGCAGTCCGCCGCTTTTATTTCTTCCACATCACAAAATCGTATAAAGCTTCTTTTCTCCACACTAATAAATCATACATATTTAGAGAGCAATTTTTATACCTTGCAACAATGACAACTTACTTGAAGGATCTTACTCAATCCATAGGTAGATATGGTGGACTCTCATGGAAAAACTGGGTTTAAGGATATTTGGAAGCACAAGTAGTATCTCTACTTGGTGCAAAGAATTTGGCTAGCATGAGAGGGAAAGGCAAGCTCAACATGTTGGATGATCCAAGACAATATGATGTTTCGGATATAGGAAAACATAACCCATTAAGTTGTTTTCCATGTCCAACATCAACCTTTTAGCATGTCATATTTTAATGAGTGCTCACAATTGCAAAAGATGTCCAAGATAGTATATTTATATGCAACATCGAATCTAGGATGGAAATGCAGGGTAGGCTCTGCGTTGCCTAGTTGGCTTAGATGAGCCGGCTGCATCTGTTTTACTTGGACTGGGCCTGCCAAATAGGTTAAGGCTTAGTACTAAAAAATTAATTCACGATTTTTGAGGGTAGGCTCAAGCCATGCGAAGCTTGTCCCTTAGATTCGCCACTGTTCATATGTGAAATCTGTCTTCCTTCAATATTCTTTCATGAATTGTTCAAGTGACCAATTCAGCGTTTGCTAACTTCCGATAAGTTTACTACCTATACTTATTATGTGTGAAGTCATTACTCCCCATGTTGTAAGCATATGAAACGTATATAAATTCAGATTTATGATATTCAATTCATTCAACCATTTACTCATAGGATATATGTGAAGCACGTGAGTAAATGACAAACTACTCCAAAAAGATATAAGTGAAGAATACTGAGTAGTCAAATAATTAAATAGCCATGGGAGGATTCTTCTTCATTCAAGATTTCAGATCCGATGAATTTATCCAAATAGCAAGTAAAATTGAAAATATGCTCCAAGAAAAACACATATCATGTGACGAATAAAAATATAGCTCCGGGTAAGGTATACCGATAGTTTTGAAGACGAACAAGGGGATGCCTTCCAGGGCATCCCCAAGCTTAGGCGCTTGAGTCTTGCTTGAATATTACCTTGGGGTGCCTTGGGCATCCCCAAGCTTAGGGTATTTCCACTCCTTATTCTCCTCATATCGATATCTCACCCAAAGCTTGAAAACTTTAATCACACAAAACTTAACGGAACTTCGTGAGATATGTTAGTATGATAAAGAGTAAACCATTCACTTTGGTACTGTCAAAGACAAGGCTCATAATTGTTCTCACACAACTCCTACTATACCATATCATTTCTACAATTTATATTGAGAAATATAAGCCATAGAAACTAGAAAACAAGCAAACTATGCAATGAAAACAGAATCTGTCAGAAACAGAACAGTCTATAATGATCTGAACACCAACCATACTTATGCTACTCCAAAAATTATGAAATAAATTGGTGGACATGAGAAATTTGTCTATTAATATTCTGAAAAAATAATCAACTCAATCGCACTCTTATGTAAAAAATGGCAGCTAATCTCATGAGCGCAAAGTTTCTGTTTTTTACAGCAAGATCACATTAACTTTCACCCAAGTCTTCCCAAAGGTCTTACTTGGCAATTTATTGAAACAAAAGCTATAATACATGATTAATACAGTATCTTAATCATGAGAACACACAAAAACAGTAAGGGTAAATATTGGGTTGTCTCGCAACAAGCGCTTTTCTTTAATGCCTTTTAGCTAGGCATGATGATTTCAATGATGCTCACATAAAAGATAAGAATTGAAACATAAAGAGAGCATCATGAAGAATATGACTAGCATATTTAAGTCTAACCCACTTCCTGTGCCTATGGATTTTGTGAGCACATAATTTATAGGAACAAGAATCAACTAGCATAGGAAGGAAAAACAAGTATAACTTCAAAACTTTAAGCATATAGAGAGGAAACTTGATATTATTGCAACTCCTACAAACATGTATTCCTCCCTCATAATAATTTTCAGTAGCATCATGAATGAGTTCAACAATATAACCAGCACATAAAGCATTATGTCCATGATCTACAAGCATATAAATTTTACTAGTATTCACATAAGCAAAAAAATTCTCATTCGAAATAGTGGGAGCAAACTTCTTCTAAATCCAGTTTAGATGATAGTATTATTCATACTCCAAAATATATAAGTGAAGTTCATGGAGAATTATACAATTAATATAGACAAACCAATATCCAAGCTCAAAATATATAAGTGAAGCACACGAAGCATTCTATAAAACCATACTCAAAAGATTTAAGTGAAGCACAAAAGAGCAACTCTATAACATCATACTTAAAAGATATAAGTGAAGCACATGAAGTATTATATAAATCAATAAAGGGCTATCTCATACAAGCATGGTTCTTAAAGGAAAAACAAAAACACAAAGGACACAAATTATGTGAACAAAACAAAAACCGAGGTACACCGATAATTGTTGAAGAAGAAAGATGGGATGCCAACCGGGGCATCCCCAAGCTTAGATGCTTGAGTATCCTTGAAATATTTACTTGGGGTGCCTTGGGAATCCCCAATCTTGATCTCTTGCTCTCTTTATTCTTCTCATATTGATAGCTCCTCGATCTTCGAACACTTCATCCACACAATACTTTAACAAAAACTTTGTGAGATCCGTTAGTGTAATAAAGCAAATCACTAGCTTTAGGTACTGTTGCAAACTTATTACAATTTCATATTAGAACTATATCTACTGTATTCCAACTTCGCCATGGTTCATACCCCCCGATACTACCCATATATTCATCAAAATAAGCGAACAACTCATAGAAAACAGAATCTGTCAAAAACAGGACAGTCTGTAGTAATCTGGAAGTTTAGTAAACTTATGTAACTCCACAAAATTATAAAAAAATATGAAAATTTAAAAAATTTGTACATAAGTAATGTGCAAAAAGTTTCAGACCCATTTGGCTTTCCAGTAAAAAATTTAAAATCACGTGCTACAGCCAAAGTTTCTGTTTTTGTACTGCACAAAGTAAACAAGCAATCTAATCATCCTAAAACCAAGGCTTGGCACATTATTTTTATAATACAATGGATATATACCAGGGGGGTAATTATTTTCAGAGAAGCTTCCATGAAATTTTTTACATTGTTTCCATGAGCATGAACACAAGTGTTCAAGGTTGACCCTCATTTCTCCAATGCATAACCTTCCAATCACTTCTCTTATTGAAAAACTTTTTAGGTATGAGAGGCAAGTAATTTTTTTAATTTTCATTATTTAAGAAAATTATGTTTCACACACAACTAAATAGAAACAAAAAAGGAAAAACAAAATCTACTTAGTGAAGAAAGCAAACAAGCACACACGAGAATATCAACCCCACGCTATTGCTCCCCGGCAACGGCGCCAGAAAAGAGCTTGATAATCCCCAAGTGCAGGGAATCATTATAGCAATTCCCAAAGGTGGAAGTGATAAGTATGGAGTGTCGAACCCACAACAAGCTAAAGGTAAGATCAATATTCTCTCAAGCTCTATCTGCCATTGATACGACTCTACGTACACCGAACGTTTGCTTCCAACTAGAAACGAGAAATAAAACTATGTTGTGGGTATGAAGAGGATAACTTTGCATGGTATCGAAGAGCTAAAATATGAAAGTAGGTGTTGTTATCATAATGTTAGAATATATTACTAAATATTATAAATAACGAGTGTGGAATAATGACGGGTCGGTGTGCGGAATTGTCCTAGGCAATTGTTAACAAGACCGATAGTCGTCATTGCAATTTCATATGAGGGAGAGGCATAAGCTAACATACTTTCTCTTCTTGGATCATATGCACTTATGATTGGAACTCTAGCAAGCATCCGCAACTACTAAAGATCATTAAGGTAAAACCCAACCATAGCATTAAAGCATCAAGTCCCCTTTATCCCATACGCAACAACCCCCTTACTCGGGTTTATGCTTCTATCACTCAAGCAACCCACTATAAGAGAATCATGAACATATTGCAACACCCTACAGCAGGAATCCCTCACGCTTGCGCGACACGGAGGGCACAATAGGACAGAACCAAAATAAAACATACAACTCATACCAATCTAGATCATCAATCAACCCAAAGACAAAGGATATCTACTCAAAACATCATAGGATGGCAACACATCATTAGATCATAATATGTGGCATGCACCATGTTCAAGTAGGGATTACGACGGGGTGCGAGAGAGTGGACCGCGTAAAAGAGATGAGGATGGTGATGTTGGTGAGGACGATCACCGCGGCGATGATTCCCCACCCGATGGCACTCCGGCGCCACCGAGAGAGAGGAGGAGAGGTTCTCCCCCTTGTGCTTCCTCCTCCATGCCCCCTGGATGGGGCGAGGTTCTCCCTCTGGTCCTTGGCCTTCATGGTGATGATGGCCCCTCCGAGAGCCTTCTCCATGCCCTCCGGTGATGATGGCCCCCTACGGCAAGGTGCCAGAGAGGGCCTAGATTGATTTCTCGTGGCTACAGAGGCTTGCAGCGGCGGAACTTCCGATCTATGTTAATTTCTAGAGGTTTGGGTATTTATAGGAGAGGTTGGCGTCGAGAACAAGTCAGCGGGCCCCACGGGTAGTCCGCGAGGCACAGGGTCGTGCCCAAGGGGGGTGGGGGCGCCCCCCACACTCGTGGGGGACACGGGATTCCCCTCTGGTAGATTTTTGTTCCAGTATTTTTTATATTTTGCAGAAAAATTCTCCGTTGATTTTCATCACATTCCGAGAACTTTTATTTCTACACAAAAACACCACCACGGTAGTTCTACTGAAAACAGCATCAGTTTGGGTTAGATCTAATCAAATCATACCAAAATCATATAAAACTATTGTAAACATGGCATAAATACTTCATAAATTATAGATACGTTGGAGACGTATCAGGCCGTCATGGCCGCCACCCCACTGCCGACCACCGTGGCCATCACCCGCTCTGCCACCATGGCCCGAAGGCGGGAGGTGGTGGTCGTGGCTGCCACCCCATTGTCGGCCGCCATGGCCGGCAACCCACCATCGACTGTCAGGATCATCACCTGCTCCGCCACTGTCGCCCGAAGGAGGGAGGCGGAGGTGGAGACCCGCATGTGTGTCAGCGACCTTGCGCTACATCGAGTTCCTGCAGGAGGAGGAGGAGCGCCTCATCGAGCATGCAAAGAGCCTTACCACAGCCGTGGGCGCAGCACATGCCAACGCATAGGCGAGGAATCAGGAGATATACGAGCAGTCCGACTGCTTCGAGATGGATCGTTTGGAGCGGCAGTGGGCGTTCGAGCTAGTGAGTGTCGCTGAACATGCAGCAGCGGCAGGCACCATATTGCATTTGTCCAGCTCGTTGGTAGGCTCCTCCTCCTCCTCTGCCTATTTCTGAGCGTGCTAGGCAGAGGAGAGGCTACCGGAAGTACCACAAAACCCCTCCGTAGTAGTAGTATTTAGGGGCTATTTTGTTCAGTTCATCTGACTATAGATGTGTGGTGGAGCTGTACAACGTACTTAAAATTAGCTAGTATATATAGTTGAACTAGCTATTTTAGTACATGGTTGGCAAAAATTGGGGAAAAGTTTGGTCGGTTCAGCTATCGAGTTGAACTGTTTGTATAAATTAAGAACGACTTCTTAATCTATGAATGAAATCTATGCTTAATTACTGAATTTTAGTTGCAAAAATTAGATAGTGCTAGTGATTTTTAGCTGCACATTTTTGACAAATTGATTGACAAATGGCAATGTTACTAGATCACCAAATGTCAATCTTTCCAGTTTGACAAATGACAACATGCCCAATATGACAGATGCAAATCTTACCAATTTGTTTGTACGTGGTTGCACATGGGTCATCCAAAACAACCATTTGCGTTGAAGGGATGCACAAATTCTGCATTGCGAATTTTCCCTTGACTTAAGGGGGAAGACCATAGCTCTCACTTTGCATATGGGTGTTCTATCTAAAACGTTTGTGATCAAGAGCTGCAGAAATCCTGCTCGGCACATTTTCTCCTGGCTTCCTGTGGAAGTTGTCGGTTTGCATATGGGTGTTCTAATTAAAACGTTTGCGATCAAGAGCTCCCTTGGCTTCCTGGGGAAGTTGTCGGTTTTGCATATGGGTGTTCTAACTAAAACATTTCTGATGAGTGTTTTATATTTAAAAACCGAATTAAACTGTGGCTTGGGCGTCAGTAATGAAGAGGATGCGAGCAAGGCGCGCGTCCATGGAAGTCAAAGGGCTCGCTTTCCAGTGAGCCTGCACGGCGTACAGCTTGCACGCTTCTCGGTGAGCCTCCGCATTGGTGTACAGCTCTCACGCCTCCCGTTTAGTCAAGCACTCAAGCACCTATCCGGACGGCAACTCCTAGCCATTAAAAGAGTGAGGTGTGGCGTCACATGAATGGTTAATAGAACGCACACAATTTATATGCACTGGAGCATGTGCATGTAGTTCAAATTTGAATTATGCACATAAAATGCCTAGAAACCCCAAGTAATGTATAAAAATGTCCAAACAAACCCCGAAAAATTCCAAAACTAAAAAACACTCTTGTTGTTCTATGTTGACACTAGAAAAAAATTGAAAGCAATAAGAGGCAATGGATATCGTTTCGTCCCCAAAGGTGGCACGTTCCCTACCGAAACCGTCACGCTTGTTGTGAGAAGCTCTGGTTTGTGAGATGCTTATACCCAAACCTGCCCTAAATGGGACAACAAATTTACCACGGCATGTTGATGCCACTCTATGATAGCATGCCAAGTTTCATGAATTTCGGATGAGTTTTGGATTTACTAGAATTTAAAAACCAAGTATCTCAATGTTTGCGGCCGAATGACGATGGTAGGGTGTTTGAAATCCATTCCCATTTCTTGCATGGGACCTAAGCATGCAACCAAGGACACATATTTGATTTTCCAACTAGTTTATATGCACTGGAGCATGTGCATGTAGTTCAAATTTGAATGGTGCACCTGAAATGCCTACAAAACCAAGTTAATGTATAAAAATGTCCAAACGAACCCCGAAAAATTCCAAAATTAAACACAACACTCATGTTATTCTATGTTGACACTAGAAAATTTTTGAAAGCAATAAGAGGCAACGGATATCGTTTCGTTCCCAAAGGTGGCACATTCCCTACTGAAACCATCACGCTTGTTGTGAGAAGCTCTGGTTTGTGATATGCTTATACCCAAACCTGCCCCAAATGGGACAAAAAATTTACCACGGCATGTTGATGCCGCTCCACGATAGCATGCCAAGTTTCATGAATTCCAGACGAGTTTTGGATTTACTAGAATTTAAAAACCAGGTATTTCAATGTTTGCGGCCGAGTGACGGTGGCGGGGTGTTTGAAATTCATTCCCATTTCTTGCATGGGACCTAAGCATGCAACCAAGGACATAGATTTGATTTTTCAACCAGTTTATATGCACTGGAGCATGTGCATGTAGTTCAAATTTGAATTATGCACCTGAAATGCCTACTAAACCAAGTTAATGTATAAAAATGTCCAAACGAACCCCGAAAAATTCAAAAATTAAACACAATACTCAAGTTGTTCTATGTTGACACTAGAAAAAATTTGAAAGTAATAAGAGGCAATGGATATAGTTTCGTCCCCAAAGGTCGCACGTTTCGTACTGAAACCATAACGCTTGTTCTGAGAAGCTCTGGTTTGTGAGACGCTTATACCCAAACATGCCCCAAATGGGACAAAACATTTACCACGGCATGTTGATGCCGCTCCATGATAGCATGCCAAGTTTCATGAATTTTAGACCAGTTTTGGATTTACTAGAATTTAAGAACCAAGTATCTCAATGTTTGCAGCCGAGTGACAGTGGCAGGGTGTTTGAAATTCATTCCCATTTCTTGCATGGGACCTAAGCACGCACCGAAGGGCACAGATTTGATTTTTCAACCAATTTATATGCACTGAAGCATGTGTGAAAGATCGTGGATGTTGCCTAGAGGGGGGGTGAATAGGCGCTTTAAAATAATTACGGTTTAGGCTTGAACAAATGTGGAATAAACCTAGCGGTTAATATGCCAAGCACAAAACCTACAATAACTAGGCTCACCTATGTGCACCAACAACTTATGCTAAGCAAGATAAACTACTAGGTGATAGCAAGATATATGACAAGAAACAATATGGCTATCACAAAGTAAAGTGCATAAGTAAAGAGCTCGGGTAAGAGATAACCGAGGCACGCGGAGACGACGATGTATCCCGAAGTTCACACCCTTGCGGATGCTAATCTCTGTTTGGAGCGGTGTGGAGGCACAATGCTCCCCAAGAAGCCACTAGGGCCACCGTAATCTCCTCACGCCCTCGCACAATGCAAGATGCCATGATTCCACTAAGGGACCCTTGAGGGCGGTCACCGAACCCGTACAAATGGCAACCCTTGGGGGCGGTCACCGAACCCGTACACGTTGGCAACCCTTGGGGCGGTCACCGGAACCCGTCAAATTGCTCGGGGCGATCTCCACAACCTAATTGGAAAACCCGACGCTTGCCCAGAGCTTTACACCACAATGATTGAGCTCCGAACACCACCAACCGTCTAGGGCGCCAAGGCACCCAAGAGGAACAAGCTCTAGGGTGGCCAAACACCCAAGAGTAATAAGCTTCTCAAACTTCACTTCCATGTATCACCGTGGAGAACTCAAACCGATGCACCAAATGCAATGGCAAGGGCACATGGAGTGCCCAAGTCCTTCTCTCCCAAATCCCACCAAAGCAACTAATGCTAGGGAGGAAAATGAGAGGAAGAACGAAAGAAGAACACGAAGAACTCCAAGATCTAGATCCAAGGGGTTCCCCTCACTTAGAGGAGAAAGTGATTGGTGCAATCGTGGATCTAGATCTCCTCTCTCTTTTCCCTCAAGAACTAGCAAGAATCATTGGAGGGATTGAGAGTTAGCAAGCTCGAAGAAGGTCAACAATGGGGGAAGAACACGAGCTCAAAGGATAAGGTTCATTGGGGAAGAAGACCCCCTTTTATAGGTGGGGAAAATCCAACCGTTATGCTCACAGCCTACACAGAGCGGTACTACCGCTAGGGCGGTAGTACCCCTTTGAAAAACAACAGCGAGGAGGAAAATGGCCAGTAGAACAGCCGGAGCGGTACTACCGCTCGACCTCACGGTACTGCCGCTAGGGTTAGCGGTACTACCGCAAATGGTAGCGGTACTACTGCTTGCGAGCTGTACTAAAAAAATACTTTTGTGCCTACTTCCACTGAGTCAAACACAAGATTTTGGTCCGGAGAGGTACTACCGCTTAGGAGCCACGGTAGTACTGGTCTGAAGCGGTACTACCGCTCAGGAGCCGCGGTAGTACCACTCTGGAGCGGTAGTAAAAAATTACATCCGCTCTAGCCACGGTAGTACCGCTGCAGCCTTTACCAAAACAGCCACAACTTCTGCAAACGGACTCCGAATTCAATGAAACCAAGTTTGTTGGAAAGCTAACGAGATGGGCTAACACAATCTTGATAGAAATATCAATAAGAAGCAAATGAGGAAAGGCCCATAAGAAAATGGTGAGAACCCTTCCTTGGAAAAGACCGGTAAAATCTCCAATACCGAAAACATCATAGAAGATGCATGCGAACTCCGTTTTCGATGAACTCAAGCTTGTCATCAAGATGACCATAAGCTCTAAGAATCACAAAGAGAATCAAACAAGAACCAATAAAGATGACGCAAGGATGCAATGGTTTGAGCTCTCTACGAATGATACGATCAAGCTACTCATCGAGAGCCCCCCTTGATAGTACGGCAATCGATCCTATAACCCGGTCTCCCAACTACCATCATGAGACCGGTAAAATAGAAAACCTATCAAGGGAAAACCTTTGCCTTGCACATGGTCCACTTGAGCTAAATGATGACGATCTTGACTCCCTCAAGTTGGACCACCTTTCTTTATTGCGTTGGCTCGATGAAGACTAGTTGATTGCTCCCCCATACTCCACTATGGGTGAGCCACTCTTCCGCACATCTTCACAAGTCCATTGTCACCACAATGGACGGAAAGCTTCAACCATTTGATCTCTTCGTGATGCTTCACTTGAATTTTCACACCGCAACCTAACCCCACAAAGAACTCTCATGAAGACCATGGGTTAGTACACAAAGCATAATGGACAATGCTTACCATACCATGGGATCACTTGATCCCTCTGTACATCTTGTACGCTTTGTGTGTTGATCAACTTGATTCACTCTTGACTTAGTCTTGATCAACCTTGATTATTTCCAACTCTCTTCATTTGGATGATGTCTTGAAGGTAAACATGAATGATCAAACAATCTTCTTCTTCAAGACATGCTTGCAATAAGCTCAACTCTCAAATGACCAATCTTTAGGTAATTCCTTGAATAGCACCTTGGTTGACACAAACTCTCCTTGAAACCAACACATGTACTCTAAGAAAAGCCTATGGACAAAACCTTCAAATATAACTCAAGGCAACCATTAGTCCATAGAGATTGTCATCAATTACCAAAACCAAACATGGAGGCACCGCATGTTATTTCAATCTCCCTGTAACACCCCAAGACCGGAGCTTCAGATGCCGTCCAGGGTTTCCGGGTTTCGTTGTGTGTTTTGTTTCGTCTCTTTGCATTCATCATTGCATCATGTTGCATTTCATCATGTCATCATGTGCATTGTGTGTTTTTCATACATATTAAGTTGTTGCATGTTCCATGCATGAATCTTGCTTCATCACCTTCTCCTTCGCTCTACTTCCTTCTTTTGACAAGTGTCACGTTCCCTTCTCTTTTAATGTTCATCTTTGCCTGAGTATTCTAACACCATGCACCCACCCTCTCTGTCATATTTCATCCCTTTCGAAGTTGTTTTGGTCAGGTTCAAAAATATTGAAGTTTGAGAATAATTCAAACTCTAATTATTTTTCTACCTTCTAAAAATGCCAGAGCAATTTATTCAAACCCTACATAAATCCAGGGTTCCAAATATATATTTATATATCTCTTATACCTAACCAAAAACACCTAGATTTTTCCCCTTTGTTGATTGTTTATTTATATAAACAAAAAATTAACAAAGGAGAAGATTTAGGGAGAGAGAGAGGGAGAGCCCAACCAACCTGTTTGGGGTCTCCAGCAAGTAGCAGCAACTGGGCTGGCCTCTAAGGCCCAGTCGCCCCATGTCAGGACCCCGACTCAATGCCACATCGATCTAGCATGTAACACCTCATATCACTTTGCGGCCTCATGCACGGTATTCCCACGGGTGTCGCCTTACCTTAGCCCGGGACCGTTTGTGCCTTTTGGCACACGTATATGACAGTGTCGCTAGCATCCATATGATAAGGAGCCCGGGCTGACATGGCTAGTCGTAAACCCAAAGTGGCACAGACTTACAGGGACAGGCATCCATGACCCAGCATCGAACGTGTCGGTCATCAGCGAGTGAAACCAGGCTGTAGCACTGGGCTAGCAGGACTCCGGTGAACCGGGCTGTAGCGGGCTAACAGGACTCCGGTATTCATCGCGTGACATTTCCCTGAAGGGACAGACACAGGAACGAAGAAGGACACATGCCGGCCAGCCTAAGTGTTCCGGAGCAGTAGCAAGCTACCATGGCTCGGTGGAAACACTAGGAGACATTTCCCCGTAAGAGAGGCTACTAAAGATAAACAACTAGATGGTCAGATCCCACACATACCAAGCATTTCAATAACATACACACAATATGCTCGACATGTGCAAATACAACATGGCATCACAACATGACTCTACGACTCAAGTAATTTATTCAATAGGCTCCGAGGAGTGAGATATTACAAACATGGGTCTCATGACCCAACAATCAGAGCATACAAGTCAAAGCACAAGCGGAAGCTATCATGTGTGGGTACAGACATCTATAACTGAAAAAGGCTGAGAAGCCTGACTATCTACCAGATCCTGCCGGGGCACAAGATTGTAGCTGAGGTAACAAGCTAAACGTCGAAGTCCACGCGAAACTACTAGTGAGACCGAAGTCTCTCTGCAAAACATAAAATAGGCAAACATGAGTACAAATGTACCCAGCAAGACTTACATCAGAACTAACTACATATGCTTCATTATCAACAAAGGGGATGGTGGGGTTTAACTGCAGCAAGCCAGCTTTGACTCGGTGGCTATCCTAACTATGACTGCAAGTAACTCTTCTGAGGTGGCGCACACGAGTCCACATATTCACCATATCAATACACCACTATGGATCCACTCCCGTCTCCCTACGAGAGTGCCATCCTTAGCACTCACGCTTATCTTGCGTATTTTAGAGTATCCACTTTCACTTGTCTATGAACTGATATAAGCAACCCAGAAGTCCTTTACCGCGGACATGGCTATTCGAATAGATGATGTTAACCCTGCAGGGGTGTACTTCTTCATACATGTTTCCACCACTTAGCGTCTGCACACGACATGTGCTCGGCAGACTTCAAGCGAAAGCGGACGTGGGTGTAGACCACGACCTACCTAAACACTCAAGTCTCTAGTCCAGGTTTATCGCCTATTCGGGTTCCATCCATGAGGAGATCCGGCCGGAGTTTCGCTCACAGCCCCAAACGATGTGAACAGGGTTCCGTGACACCAAACGGGCGCCCGGTATACCCGGCCACGTGCCTACCGCATCACAGCCCACCCCTACGGTCAGGGCTGTCCACGGCCTCCAGCATACTACAAACACCAGAAACTACTTGCAACTCCTGGACAGAGGACAAGGGTGAATAAGAAGTCGAGCGGGGTCATATTTCAGGGCCCAATGCATGGTAGTAGCTGAATCGTGGATCACAAACACAGAACTCAGTTCCTAAGGACGGTTTCAATGAGACAACCCACCATGTACTCCTACATGGCCTCTCACCGCTACCTTTACCAAATCGTGTTCACACACTTAGCTCACACACAGTCGGACATATTCTCACACCTCTGATTCATCCTCGATGAATCAGACCTGACTCAACTCTAAGCAGTAGCAGGCATGACAAACAAGCATGAATGAGTAGGCACATCAGGGCTCAAACAACTCCTACTCATGCTAGTGGGTTTCATCTATTTACTGTGGAATGACAGGTCAAGCAAAGGATAAAGGGGTTCAGCTACCGCAGCAAGTAACAGATGAATCGTTGTTGTCCTAATGCAGTAAAAGAGAGCAGGAGCGAGAGAGTGGGATTGTATCGGAATGAACAAGGGGGTTTTGCTTGCCTGGCACTTCTGAAGATAACATTGAGTCTTCATCAGTGTCAATGATCACATCGTCGGTACAACGTCTACCGAGGGGGAACAACACCGGCAAACACAGAAGAAACACGATCAATGCAATGCACAATATGATGCATGCTATGACATGGCAATATGAATGTGTTTTGGGCTAGTGCATCTAGCTATGATTTAAATGAAGTTGGTTTAAACACATGATTCAATTTCCAACTCCATATATGATTATTTAAATGCCCTTTATTTGTTTTGTCCAAAACAGAGGACAAACATTGTTCAAACAAGCATGAAAATGGTACAGATGGATTCCTTGAATTTTTCTGATAATTTTTCATATATAAATTATTTAATTTGGAGTTACGGTTGAATTTCTATGAATTTTAGAAGTTTTAGGCATTTTCTGGAATTTCCTGAATATTTAGAATTAAAATAATTCCAGAAAATGATTTATGGCGTCAGCACCACGTCACTGTGATGTCAGTAGAGTCAACTGGGCTGGTCCGGTCAAACCTGACCAGTGGGGCCCACTAGTCAGTGTCTCAGGTCTGGATTGAGTGAATGACAGGTGGGACCGGTCAACGATGACTGGGCCAGAGTCAAAGCTGACACGTGGGGTCCACGGCACTAACACTAATTTAACAGAATAATTATATTAACCTAATTAAGCGCAGGGGCCCACATGGCAGTGGCTCTGGGGGTGTTTAGCGGGGTTATTAGCACTAATTAACCGGCGCCACGTCAGCAGGTGACGCCGGCGACCACAGCAGCGGCGGGAACTCGCCGGAGTTGGTCGAGGCGGCGCTACAGGCTGCGGTTGGGCACCCTGAGGGCACCAGGAGGGAGCCTGTGCTCCCGCGCGTCTAGGGGCGCACGCAGCTGGGCACAGGGAGGCCGAGGTCGACGGCGGCGACCAGAACGGCGGCGGCCGGAGCTACGGGTTCGAGCGGCGCGGGGCTGCAGCTTGCAAATGAACAAGCTAGGCGGTTGGGAAGCATCTGCGGGACGTGTCGAACTCGTCCAGGTGCTCTTCATGGTCAACGGGGGTCGCTAGCAACGGCGAGCTTCACGGCGGCGGCGGCGAGCTCTCGGCCATCACAGAAACAACGGCTAGGGGATGCAATTGATGGTGGGGAGAGGGGGAGAACAAAGAGGAGCTCACAGCGGTGAAGGGGAGCAACTCGGTGTAGCCGGGGACGCGCTGAGGCCGCAAATTGACCGGAGGGGGCCGTCGGATCCGGAGGTTGAAGACGGCGCGTTGGCGGCGATGCAGGGCTTCCGGAGGGCCGTGGATCGGTGGGGAGGAAGAGGGGGTCGAGGCGGAGCTCCTGGGCGCATCGGCGAGGCTAGGGGTGGCCGGTGGCCATGGGTACGGCGACGATGACGGCGAGCTCCGCTCGGTGGTGTGCACGAGAGGGGAGCAGAGGAGGGGATGGGGTCCAGGGGGAGAGAGGAGAGGTGCAGGGGGCGAGGGGGAGTGCGTGGCTCCCTCGGGTGCCTCCAGCGGCGAGCAGGTAAGCAGGAGGTGGCCGGAGCTCTCGGGCGCGCGCCACGCCTCGCCTCTGCCTACTGGCAGAGGAAGACGACAGGGGGGGGGAGTAGCGGTGGCGGGCTGGGCCGGAAGTGTTGGGCCGTCCAGGTGGCTTCGGTGAGCGCCAGGTGAGTCCAGGTAAGTTTCTGTTCTTTTTTTTTATTTCTGTTCTGTTTTGTTTTTTTATTTAATTGCCACTGAATTCAAATTCAAACAAATTTGAAAACAGTGCCAAAACTCCCCTGGATATTTTAAGTCACTTAATGGACTTTTTCACAAATACAAAAAATATCTCAGGTCATTTGAAAATATATTCATTATATATTAGGAATATAATTCCAAATTCAAATAGAATATGATTTAATTTCAATGCTCAAAATATTCCTCAAAAATGTTCATTATTTTTGGTTTGGTGTAAAACCCTGGCCAAAATATAACCAACATTAGTTAAGGCCATTTTGGGATCATTGAATGCATTTTCCAGGGTTCTTTTGCCCTGCTTTTAATTAAAGTTTTGAGGCTTCAACAATCCTCAATTCATGTTTCAGAAATTTAAATATGATGCCTGGATGAAGATGCAACTATTTACAAACAATATTCTAGGGCTGTGACAACTCACCCCCACTAAACATAAATCTCGTCCCGAGATTCAAGCGTAGGGTAAGGTGAAGGGGGAACGCAAACTAGCACAATCTTCACGATCCAGGTTGCACTTCAATTGAACGTTGATTCGTTCACCATCATCGTCTCGACGTCTTGCTCTGAGAAATCCTGTCAACATGACATGGAGGGAAGAAGGAGACTCTAGAAGGGTCGATCTTCTCGAAGATCGAACAACTCACGGAATGAGACATAGGACCATCTCTCGGGTTGAGACACGAGATACACATCAAGAGGGGTGGAAAGAAACGGATGACGAAGGTTCACTAGGTAGACAACAATTTCACGCTTAAGAAGGTGGTAATCGATTGTCAACGTAGCGAGGAGTTGAGTTGCCATGATACCACAACGAGGCATCCTAGGGATGGTGACTCGTAGATATATCCAAGTGGCAAAAAGAATTACCTTTGATTTAAAGATCATTGAAACTCTTTAAACCAGCCTAAGGCAATTCTCGAGCAATCGTTTGGAGGGGGTCGGTAGAGTGGCATACTCGGATTTGGATGATGTGGATTACCTTGTTGAAGACAACGTAATGGATGAATTTGCTTATCACCGGAAATGGAAGAGACCCATGGTAGAATGGCACATTGGCGGTGCAAGCTGGAAGCAAAATGCAAATGCTGGGAATGATTCTGGTAACTGGGGAAGAACCCAACACTAGAGAGTTAATTCACTGGTTGAAAAGGTCATAGCATTGCCGAGGAAACTGAGAGGAATCCCAGTTAGCGTCGATGATAACACCTAGCGCTTGAGCGTGCTCTCAAGAACTTGAGCATTTCCACAATCATCAAGGTTTTACCAATATCCGTGTCAAGGATCCTGGCAACACAACTTGCTACCATGATGGCTAATGATGGATGATGCAGATGCAAAGGAAGATAACACCTTCTCAGATTTCACCTTAGCGAGGCCAAGGAAATAAAAATCTGGATGATCGACCGAGAGACATTTAGCACTCCGCTTCTAATGTTCTCCTTGATCTGCTAGTGTAACCCATTCATAGATATGGTTTGATATCTAGAACATCAAGTAAAAAGGTCGGACTTCGGGATCTCAGAAATCCATAGGGGCAACTAGGGAGTAAATCCTACGAAATCCTTAGGGGAGGTGGCCAACTTCTTCAATCAAGATACTACAATAATAGGTCTTCCGGTTGGGTGTGTTGGCCACGACATCCACTTTACCGGTTATCGAGGGACCAATATTATAGTTCTTGGAAAATGTTCCAACCATCATATCTGCCTGAGATTCAGATCTGGTTGGTGTCAGGATATTCCAGACTCATCGAGTCTAGGAAGACAAATGAAAGTTTGCAACACAATTAGACGAGACAACGCTGCGAGATTCTCGGGGAATGAACTACGATAGTAAGCTCCAAAACATGAGCTGGTTCTGCTACAAACATGTGAACACGCTGTCCCAGACAAACATGACCACGTGGTAGTCTTATAATAAAACACTACCAAGTTCTGGAGGGGGAACCATCAACGAGGGTATCGAAGTTCTTTCATAAGTCCGGATTAGCTCTTATGAAGATACTCCTTCTCCTTGAACAAATCAGTCAGTGGCTTGGTGTGCTAGGATACACATATGGAATGAAGGTTGCAAGTCTCCAGACCACAGAATACTTCGCACGTGTGCATGACTGACTTGCGATGATTCGAGAGGAAGCAACATTGACTTTCTCGAGTCCACGGCGGCAACTTGCATCAGATGCACATGAATTAAAGGAAGTCACTACCTTCATCCAAACATATGCTTCATGAACGAAACACGAAGAAATGCTTACACAAGTTTCCAACACTAGGTTGATGTTCAACATGATTCATGGGGAAGACAAAAAGCTACTGATGGGCTCAACAGCAACTCATCGGAATTTCCATATCACTGGACTTCCACCATCATGTGCTCACGGTGATAGCATTGGTCAGACCAAAGATGTAATGGTGTATGCTCGAGGGATCAACCACGAGTAAGACAACATTACGAGCATCGTTGGTACTGATTTGACTTGACGATAGCCCACACTCAAATCAAAGTATTGATAAGACAATAGGTCCAGCAACTGATCACAGGGACCAATCGATGAAGATATCATCTTTCTTCAACACACTCTACACAAGAATATCCCTTGGAACGAACTAAGTTAGGCAAGCTTTTATCTTCCAATTCTCCAAGTTGTTGTCTAGCTTAACCAACTAGCTCAGGGATATCTAACACCGATTCTTGGAGAGAAGGTGGTTCACAAGAAACCAACTTGATCACGAGCTCAACATAACAGTCAGGGGACAACCTGGTAATACTTCCGAGAAGATATTCGGAAAATCATGAACCACCGGTATGTTACTAAGCTCGAGAACAATCTCGCTTTTGAGGGCAAGACGATATGATCAAATGAGTGAGGAGTTGACAAGATCCTAACTCCTCAATCGAAGGGTGCACCGAAATAAGAACTAGATAGCACGATCAGTCTTAGGGTGACGATTCAATAATCAATACGCTGAGAATGAGGTTATCGTCCATTTAACTACCAAGCAACAGAGTTGCTAGCAGTATTGATTTCACACGCCACGATTCACTTGTCGGCATCTGGTTACAATAACACAGGAACCGAGGAATGAACAATGATGGCAAGAAGTATCACTGTACCAAGAGTTCATAGGATGGTGTGCAATTCCTATAACAATCCCGATATAAAGATGGTAATACTTCAGGGTAGAACAGAATCAAAGGCTGGGCTGGCATTTTGATCTGCGGAGCATGACTACCTTGACCCAATCCTAGATATGGATGAGGTACTGGAGTTCATTTCTCCTAGTCATTCTGGAATAGAATGGCTTGATGGACCACAAGAGTAATAGGTATCGATGAACGATTGCACGCATACTCTTGACTATCAATTGATAGACGAAGGTCAGTAGACAGCTAAAGAGGGACAACTCAAAGGAACATATAATTTTCTGAGTTGTGGATGCATAGATTAGTATGTCGAGCGAGATCAACATTTCTTCCAGATAACCCATGCAGAGAGGTAGGACTGGCAGAGTCACGATTTATGAATGGAGATCTCCTCAAGAGTACTCTAATTGTGATCTTTTGATCCAATAAACATCTGCCATAAGCGGTCCATAGTATTTGGAAGAAGGAAATACCACGGACCTCGAGGACTATCGCAAAGGTTACTAATAACCTAAAGGAACGAGCAAACACTATCAACATGAGGTAGGTAGGGTGAGTCTCGGGTTCAAAACCCAGGAGTAGAATACCTACTACTAAGTAGCATCACGGGATGCTTTCGAGAATAAAGGCCAGAAGCATCACACTGGGAACACAAATCATGGCTAAATTACTAGATGATCCCCTAAGACACCTAGGGTTATAATAATATCTCCAACATATATGTCAAGGTAACAGAGTACCTCAACTCACTGATTAGTGTGGTTAATCTGGCCCAAAGGAACATTGAAACCAGAGGAAAAGGATTTTGCAAATGCGTCAGACTCTTTGGAAACCTGGGATGACTCGGACAGCATAACGGCTGTAAATGCTCAGAAAAGACTTGAGACATTCACAAAAATGGTGGCATAACCATTCAGAAGCACAATACCAAGGTTCCGAGATCAACAATTAACATACGGAAGTAGTAGGAACTGAACTGAGACTTAAATCCAACAATCTTATAAGTCCACTGATTAGTAACACATGATCCTAATAGAAAGAAGAGATAGCCTAGTTCTTAATCCCCGTAGAAGAGAAGATGATGACTCAGATCAGAAGGCCATGAGGTATAAGGAGTAAAAAGAGCCTTACGTTCCATCCCACAATCAATTCCCCTACATATAACTAAAGAATTTCTAGACTCAACTTCGACCAGTTTGGCTTGGTAATCCTACAGGCAGTCAAGCTCTGATACCAACGCTGTCAGGACCCCGACTCAATGCCACATCGATCTAGCATGTAACACCTCATATCACTTTGCGGCCTCACGCACGGTATTCCCACGGGTGTCGCCTTACCTTAGCCCGGGAACGTTTGCGCCTTTTGGCACACGTATATGACAGTGTCGCTAGCATCCATATGATAAGGAGCCCGGGCTGACATGGCTAGTCGTAAACCCAAAGTGGCACAGACTTACAGGGACAGGCATCCATGACCCAGCATCGAACGTGTCGGTCATCAGCGAGTGAAACCAGGCTGTAGCACTGGGCTAGCAGGACTCCGGTGAACCGGGCTGTAGCGGGCTAACAGGACTCCGGTATTCATCGCGTGACATTTCCCCGAAGGGACAGACACAGGAACGAAGAAGGACACATGCCGGCCAGCCTAAGTGTTCCGGAGCAGTAGCAAGCTACCATGGCTCGGTGGAAACACTAGGAGACATTTCCCCGTAAGAGAGGCTACTAAAGATAAACAACTAGATGGTCAGATCCCACACATACCAAGCATTTCAATAACATACACACAATATGCTCGATATGTGCAAATACAACATGGCATCACAACATGACTCTACGACTCAAGTAATTTATTCAATAGGCTCCGAGGAGCGAGATATTACAAACATGGGTCTCATGACCCAACAATCAGAGCATACAAGTCAAAGCACAAGCGGAAGCTATCATGTCTGGGTACAGACATCTATAACTGAAAAAGGCTGAGAAGCCTGACTATCTACCAGATCCTGCCGGGGCACAAGATCGTAGCTGAGGTAACAAGCTAAACGTCGAAGTCCACGCGAAACTACTAGTGAGACCGAAGTCTCTCTGCAAAACATAAAATAGGCAAACGTGAGTACAAATGTACCCAGCAAGACTTACATCAGAACTAACTACATATGCGTCATTATCAACAAAGGGGATGGTGGGGTTTAACTGCAGCAAGCCAGCTTTGACTCGGTAGCTATCCTAACTACGACTGCAAGTAACTCTTCTGAGGTGGCGCACACGAGTTCACATATTCACCATATCAATACACCACTATGGATCCACTCCCGTCTCCCTACGAGAGCGCCATCCTTAGCACTCACGCTTATCTTGCGTATTTTAGAGTATCCACTTTCACTTGTCTATGAACTGATATAAGCAACCCAGAAGTCCTTTACCGCGGACACGGCTATTCGAATAGATGATGTTAACCCTGCAGGGGTGTACTTCTTCATACATGTTTCCACCACTTAGCGTCTGCACACGACATGTGCTCGGCAGACTTCAAGCGAAAGTCGACGTGGGTGTAGACCACGACCTACCTAAACACTCAAGTCTCTAGTCCAGGTTTATCGCCTATTCGGGTTCCATCCATGAGGAGATCCGGCCGGAGTTTTGCTCACAGCCCCAAACGATGTGAACAGGGTTCCGTGACACCAAACGGGCGCCCGGTATACCCGGCCACGTGCCTACCGCATCACAGCCCACCCCTACGGTCAGCGCTGTCCATGGCCTCCAGCATACTACAAACACCAGAAACTACTTGCAACTCCTGGACAGAGGACAAGGGTGAATAAGAAGTCGAGCGGGGTCATATTTCAGGGCCCAATGCATGGTAGTAGCTGAATCATGGATCACAAACACAGAACTTAGTTCCTAAGGACGGTTTCAATGAGACAACCCACCATGTACTCCTACATGGCCTCTCACCGCTACCTTTACCAAATCGTGTTCACACACTTAGCTCACACACAGTCGGACATATTCTCACACCTCTGATTCATCCTTAATGAATCAGACCTGACTCAACTCTAAGCAGTAGCAGGCATGACAAACAAGCATGAATGAGTAGGCACATCAGGGCTCAAACAACTCCTACTCATGCTAGTGGGTTTCATCTATTTACTGTGGAATGACAGGTCATGCAAAGGATAAAGGGGTTCAGCTACCGCAGCAAGTAACAGATGAATCGTTGTTGTCCTAATGCAGTAAAAGAGAGCAGGAGCGAGAGAGTGGGATTGTATCGGAATGAACAAGGGGGTTTTGCTTGCCTGGCACTTCTGAAGATAACATTGAGTCTTCATCAGTGTCAACGATCACATCGTCGGTACAACGTCTACCGAGGGGGAACAACACCGGCAAACACAAAAGAAACATGATCAATGCAATGCACAATATGATGCATGCTATGACATGGCAATATGAATGTGTTTTGGGCTAGTGCATCTAGCTATGATTTAAATGAAGTTGGTTTGAACACATGATTCAATTTCCAACTCCATATATGATTATTTAAATGCCCTTTATTTGTTTTGTCCAAAATGGTACAGATGGATTCCTTGAATTTTTCTTATAATTTTTCATATATAAATTATTTAATTTGGAGTTACGGTTGAATTTCTATGAATTTTAGAAGTTTTAGGCATTTTCTGGAATTTCCTGAATATTTAGAATTAAAATAATTCCAGAAAATGATTTATGGCGTCAGCACCACGTCACTGTAACGTCAGCAGAGTCAACTGGGCTGGTCCGGTCAAACCTGACCAGTGGGGCCCACTGGTCAGTGTCTCAGGTCTGGATTGAGTGAATGACAGGTGGGACCGGTCAACGATGACTGGGCCAGAGTCAAAGCTGACACGTGGGGTCCACGGCACTAACACTAATTTAACAGAATAATTATATTAACCTAATTAAGCGCAGGGGCCCACATGGCAGTGGCTCTGGGGGTGTTTAGCGGGGTTATTAGCACTAATTAACCGGCGCCACGTCAGCAGGTGATGCCGGCGACCACAGCAGCGGCGGGAACTCGCCGGAGTTGGTCGAGGCGGCGCTACAGGCTGCAGTTGGGCACCCTGAGGGCACCAGGAGGGAGCCCGTGCTCCCGCGCGTCTAGGGGCGCACGCAGCTGGGCACAGGGAGGCCGGGGTTGACGGCGGCGACCAGAACGGCGGCGGCCGGAGCTACGGGTTCGAGCGGCGCGGGGCTGCAGCTTGCAAATGAACAAGCTAGGCGGTTGGGAAGCATCTGCGGGACGTGTCGAACTCGTCCAGGTGCTCTTCATGGTCAGCGGGGGTCGCTAGCAATGGCGAGCTTCACGGCGGCGGCAGCGAGCTCTCGGCCATCACAGAAACAATGGCTAGGGGATGCAATCGATGGTGGGGAGAGGGGGAGAACGAAGAGGAGCTCACAGCGGTGAAGGGGAGCAACTCGGTGTAGCCGGGGACGCGCTGAGGCCGCAAATTGACCGGTGGGGGCCGTCGGATCCGGAGGTTGAAGACGGCGCGTTGGCGGCGATGCAGGGCTTCCGGAGGGCCGTGGATCGGTGGGGAGGAAGAGGGGGTCGAGGCGGAGCTCCTGGGCGCATCGGCGAGGCTAGGGGTGGCCGGTGGCCATGGGTACGGCGACGATGACGGCGAGCTCCGCTCGGTGGTGTGCACGAGAGGGGAGCAGAGGAGGGGATGGGGTCCAGGGGGAGAGAGGAGAGGTGCAGGGGGCGAGGGGGAGTGCGTGGCTCCCTCGGGTGCCTCCAGCGGCGAGCAGGTAAGCAGGAGGTGGCCGGAGCTCTCGGGCGCGCGCCACGCCTCGCCTCTGCCTACTGGCAGAGGAAGACGACAGGGGGGGGAGTAGCGGTGGCGGGCTGGGCCGGAAGTGTTGGGCCGTCCAGGTGGCTTCGGTGAGCGCCAGGTGAGTCCAGGTAAGTTTCTGTTCTTTTTTTTTATTTCTGTTCTGTTTTGTTTTTTTTATTTAATTGCCACTGAATTCAAATTCAAACAAATTTGAAAACAGTGCCAAAACTCCCCTGGATATTTTAAGTCACTTAATGGACTTTTTCACAAATACAAAAAATATCTCAGGTCATTTGAAAATATATTCATTATATATTAGGAATATAATTCCAAATTCAAATAGAATATGATTTAATTTCAATGCTCAAAATATTCCTCAAAAATGTTCATTATTTTTGGTTTGGTGTAAAACCCTGGCCAAAATATAACCAACATTAGTTAAGGCCATTTTGGGATCATTGAATGCATTTTCCAGGGTTCTTTTGCCCTGCTTTTAATTAAAGTTTTGAGGCTTCAACAATCCTCAATTCATGTTTCAGAAATTTAAATATGATGCCTGGATGAAGATGCAACTATTTACAAACAATATTCTAGGGCTGTGACACCCCAGGCCCATCCTTCCCTCTAACCCTAGCGCCAGGGGAGGCCTCCTGTCGATCTCTCCCTCCCTCTTCCCTCCAGCGCCGCAGCTTCTCTCCCTCGATCCCATCTTCCTCTCACTCTCTCCTCTCGATCCCTCCAGGCCCGCTCCTCCCACGACCCACCTCGTTGTCGCCATGCCAGGAGCCTTATGCGCCCGGAAGACGTCGCCCGCTCCTCCCTCGACCCTGCCGGAATCGGGCACCATCGAGTCCTCGCGCCTGAGACCATCCCTCTACGGCTCGGACCCTGCTGTCGCCCACCGCCTGAGGCCCGCGAAGCCGCCGCCCTGCCGCTGAGCACGAGCGCTGCTCCTCTACTCCGTTCAGCCGCCCCTGGTCCTTCTTCTCCTCGCTGAGGCCATGGATGCCCGTGGCCCCGTTGTCCTGCACCTCCACACGCTGCCCGCACACGCTGACATTGCTGCTGCCCACCCGGAGCCCTTTTGTCGTGCTTCATTTTGGGTCGGCCAGAACGAGAACGCCAAGTACCGTCGCCGAAGGCCCATGTACAACTACCATTGCCAAGACCCCGTGAACGTCTACATGCGACCGCCGAGTACCTCTTCGCGAGTACCACTACCATCGCGTGGATCCGCCAAGACCGTGGAGTAAACGAGCAAGTACCCCTATGCGGATGCATCATCTCCGGGATTTTCGCCAAGTCCCCGCTCAGATGAACGTTTGGAATCGCCAAGTCAAACTACAACGTGATGACCAGAACCACGCCAAGTTGTTACCTGGTGCACCTGCGATGTGTTGCCGTGGACACAATCAATACGTGTTTTGGAACCAAGCGCAAAGTACAGTGAGTCCGAAGATCTTGGATGCACCAAGTCCCTCGACGACAAGTTCTTCTCCGAACGAGTACGACTATAGCTGGTGTGCATTTTGTCAAGTCCGACTACAACAAACGACTACACGATGAGACGAAAGTACCACTATGTCGGAGTCCTCGGATCCGTCAAGTTCCACTATGAGTTGTACAACTACCGTTGACCTCGAAGACCTCGGATTCACCAAGTTCCCACGACGACAAGTGTAACCCGTCGGATCGCCAAGTTCGATTACCGTCGCAACCATGTACAACTACTTCCACTACCACCGTTGCGAGAACATATACTTCCCTCTACGAACTTGTTCCGCCCGAAACACATGCTTTGAAGGTATACCACCGAAACGACCGTCTGAGAACGAATGCATGTTGTATGAGATGGACCCGTTGTCTGCACCATGTCCGAGTTGTCACTTGCTCGGTCCTCCTCTTTTCCCGCTAACCCGTGGGGACCCAGTATCCGGGAGCACCCCACCATCCTTGCATGACACGCCCCGTCACTTTTCCTTTTGCACCAGCATCTCAATCGAGTTACCGGAAACCGGGACGTTGCCGTGGCACCGTTTCTTTATCGTTGTCGTGGCTCCCCTTTTCATTTTCGTCACGATGACAAATGCTTCTTAATATGCTCTTCTCAACATTTTCATAAATTTTGCATAAAACTTGCACATGTCATCTGCATCATGATAACAACAATTAAAATGTTTAAAAGTGTTGTTAGCTTAAATTACTAAATGCACATGAGGTTTTACCAGAATTGTTGTTTGGCATTCCGGCCTCTTTTAAACTTGCCTAAATGTTTAGTTTTGTTATGCTTCACCTCTTGCCATGTTAACCAACATTTAATATTGTTGAGTACCTAACCGAGAGTGAACTAAATAATTGATGTGGTGTTCCATCAATATGCAACGGAGTTGCATATTGAGCTCCACTTAATTTGTAGGATTGCTTGTGCACTTTTCCATGCCATGCTTCATTAAACTGGACATGCATCATACTTTTTTATGCATCATGCCATGTTTATTGTGATGGTTGTTTACTATGTTATTTGCTTCTTTCCGGTGTTGCTTCTTCGGGTTAGTTCCAATAACGTCGCGTTTGTGAGGATCCGTTCGTCTACGTCCCTTTGTCTTCTTCATGGACTCGTTCTTCTTCCTTGCAGGATTTCAGGCAAGATGACCATACCCTCGAAATCACTTCTATCTTTGCTTGCTAGATGCTCGCTCTTTTGCTATGCCTATGTTGCGATACCTACCACTTGCTATATTATGCCTCCCATACTGCTGAGCCAAGCCTCTAACCCACCTTGTCCTAGCAAACCATTGATTGGCTATGTTACCGCTTTGCTCAGCCCCTCTTATAGCGTTATTAGTTGCAGGTGAAGATTGGAGTTTGTTCCATGTTGGAACATGGATATTTGTTGGGACATCACAATATCTCTTATTTAATTAATGCATCTATATACTTGGTAAAGGGTGGAAGGCTCGGCCTTATGCCTGGTGTTTTGTTCCACTCTTGCCGCCCTAGTTTCCGTCATACTGGTGTTATGTTCCTTGATTTTGCGTTCCTTACATGGTTGGGTTATAATGGGAACCCCTTGACAGTTCGCCTTGAATAAAACTCCTCCAGCAAGGCCCAACCTTGGTTTTACCATTTGCACTAACAACCTATCACCTTCCCTTGGGTTCTGCAGACTCAAGGGTCATCTTTATTTTAACCCCCCCCCCCAGGGCCAGTGCTTCTCTAAGTGCTGGTCCGAACTAGAGTCCTTTGCAGCGCCACCTCGAGGAAACTCGAGGGCTGGTTTTAGTTGTACGGAGCGCTCATCCGGTGTTGCCCTGAGAACGAGATATGTGCAGCTCCGGTCAGGATGTCGGCGCATCGGGCGGTCTTGCTGGCTTTGTTTTACCATTGTCGAAATGTCTTGTAACCGGGATTCCGAGCCTGATCGGGTCTTCCTGAGAGAAGGAATATCCTTCGTTGACTGTGAGAGCTTGTGATGGGCTAAGTTGGGACACCCCTATAGGGTTTTGAACTTTCGAAAGCCGTGCCCGCGGTTATGGGCAGATGGGAATTTGTTAATGTCCGGTTGTAGAAAACCTGAAACATGACTTAATTAAAATGCATCAACCGCGTGTGTAGCCGTGATGGTCTCTTCTCGGCGGAGTCCGGGAAGTGAACATGGTGTTCGAGTTATGCTTGAACGTAAGTCGTCTAGGATCACTTCTTGATCATAGATTCTCGAATGTGCTTTGCCTTCTCTCCTCGCTCTCATTTGCATATCTTAGCCACCACATATGCTAGTGCTTGCCGCAGCTCCACCTCATACCTTTTTCCTACCTATAAGCTTAAATAGTCTTGATCGCGAGGGTATGACATTGCTGAGTCCCCGTGACTCACAGATACTTCCAAAACTAGTTTGCAGGTGTCGATGATACCGTGCAGGTGACGCAACCGAGTTCAAGGAGGAGCTCGATGAAGATCGTGTCCGTTGAGTTGTTTCGTTTTCCAGTTGTTCAGTAGTGGAGCCTAGTTGGGGTGATCGGGGATCTGTAGCATTAGGGTGGTCTTCTTTTATTTTGGTTCCGTAGTCGGACCTTGATTGTATCTGTTGTTGTAATAGCTTTATTCATGTATTGTGTGAAGTGGTGATTGTAAGCCAACTATGTATCCCTTTCCTTATTCATTACATGGGTTGTGTGAAGATTACCTCTCTTGCGACATTGCCTTCAATGCGGTTATGCCTCTAAGTCATGCTCCGACACGTAGGAGATATAGCCGCATCGAGGGTGTGACAAGTTGGTAATCAGAGCCTTCCCCGACTTAGGCACCCCCTGCTTGATCGAATCGTTGGCGTTGTTGAGTCTAGAAAAATGTTTTGGGTCTTATAGGATTATATATATCGGAGAGTAGGATTCTTTTTACTCCTCAGTCCCTTCGTCGCTCTGGTGAGGCATCCTGACGTGGAGTTTTGACTCTTCTCTTCTCAAATTTCACTAAAAAAATTAGGATCACGCGGGTATCTTGGAATCGTTCCGATGGTTTTGTGACGAGAACATTGTTCTTGATGCCTCCTGACATTTAGGGGTTGTGGCAGTGTCCCAGGGAGTTGAGCTCCGAGGTGTTGTCGTCACAATTTTATCGTTGCAATTCTGGAATACCTGAGTTTCGCCGACATCGAAAATCTCTTTTATGCAGTTGTTGGTGAGATAACGTCAACGCCACCCGGTACTGGGCGGGAGTTCGGGAGTATTGCCATAACTCGTATAACGGATGCTTTTCGAAGGTTGAGGTAAATGATTTCCGAAGGTTTCTTGGTTATGTGTTGAAGGATGGATACAACTGGATGTAGGATTTGCTAGCTTTGGGTGAGATATTATGCTTCCCCTGTATCCCCAACACCTGATTGCATAACCGGAAAGTTTCGGGAGTTTATAAGTGGGAATTCAAGTAGCTCTTAGGATATCTTTCCGACGGATGCATGATTTGAGATTGGGGTTCGATGTCTAGTGGTCAGCCTATCCACGGTTGGTTTTACATTGGTCTCGTTGTGTCTTAAAGAGTCCTTGGCTATGCTGACTCGGGGACGCTTCGTATGTCATGTGAACTGCCTTGTACATGATGGTTTTGTACGGTCGAGCCCGTGTAGGCCCCACCACGAAAACTTCGGACGAAATCTCTGTCATATATTTGTTCCGGCTTATTTTGCAAGCCAATCCTTGTTTTGTTTTGTTGTGGTATTCGAGTTGCTTCGAAGTCAAGTGTTGATTCCATACCTTTCCTAAGCGGTGTTCTCATGTTCCTATGTGAATACTAATCCTTCATGATAATCGAGATTGTCATGTCAATCCTTTTCAACCGGCGTGTTTCTCTTCAAGTGGATCCGATCTTTTTCAACATCTGCAAGATCAACTCTAAGTATTCTCAACGGTGTTTGTTTCATTCGTCCCAAGCTGCCTTTGTTTTCCCCGCCCTCCCACCCTTGTTTCTTCAAGGACTCATATATCTTAATCAAGTATCCATCTTATTGATGCGAAGTCTCTTCTTTCTTTTCAATCAATGTTCTTATCCGGTGATTCTCATGAAGATGCTAAGGAAGCTACAAGTTCGTCATTCTTCATTCTTTTCATCTTCGGTGGTTTCAAGTCAAGCTTTGTTGATCATATCCTTTTCCTCGTTTCAAATGCTATTCTCATGCCGGTGCACCTCTTATTCATTCACTTCTCGCCATTCATTTGTTCCAGAGTGCTCAAGATATCTCAGGAGATTCAAGTTTCCATTCTTAATTCGTTCAAGATTTTGCGAGGATGTTACCTCATTCAAGCCATTCATTTGAACCGGCGCAATCTTCCCTTTTAATTGTTCAACGGTGTATCTTTTGAGTGGGCCCTAACCCACAGGTCGTCTTCGAGGATCTTACCTGACTCTTCTTATTCCCCTGGAGTTACTCTCAAATTATTTTCAAAGTTTGACGTAAGAATGAAGTATCATTAGTCAAATGTCTTTCTCCAAGATCTTTCAAATTCTTTCACCATTGGTTCAACCTTTCTAAAAAATTTATCCCAGAGTATCTCAATAATTCATGGTGGTGTTTCTCATCGTCTTTTTTTCAACATTTGAAGACCGAAGAAGATTTTATCTCAATCTTGCTCCATTCTCTTCAAATATGCGTGGTTCTAGCTTGATGCCATCCTCTCATAATTGTTTTCAATTATGATAATTCTTCTCACCCTCTGGGAGCAATTCAGGAGTATTTTCAGTTTGATTCTCCAAAGACCATCATTTAGGGATTATTCATTCCAGCTTTCAGCTCTCTTTCTCTAAATCTTACCGGTGCATCATTCAAGTTTTCCCTAATCAGTTCAGGATCTCTTCGTTCACTTGCATCTAATTTATCTCAAGTATCTTCATTCATTCCCTAATTCTTCCCGGTGTTTCTATATCTTTTTCTTCAATCGTTTTCAATTCTTACGGTGGTTTGCTCAAGATTCTATTCCTTGGTTATCATATTAATTTATTCGTTGTTTCAATCCTACCGGTGGTCCATTGATTTTATGCCCTATCTCTCTTAATCCTTTCAACGAGAATAAGTAGTTTGCCAAATCCGTTTGCTCATCATCAATTTAATTGGTGAAGGATACGCATAATGTAATTCTTATTCTTGTTTCACCCAAGTGATCAATTCCTTCCTTTGGAGTTTGTTCATGACGAATAAATTCTTGATTTATTTTGTTCATCTTTCTTTCCCGGAGTCCCAAGCTCTCGCAATTACATCACCACGGAGATCCATCTAAATCATTACAAGGATTTACCTTGTGTTTTCAACATCTCTTTCCTTTCGTTTGATCATTCTTTTATTACCAGTGTTTTTCATGGAGGCTCTACATGATGGTTCATAAAGGATTTAATTACTTCTCGAACTTTTCATCGAGATTCTTTTCTAAGGAGCTCAAGCATTCTTCATCTTGCAATCCGGAGTGCAATTCTTTTTACTGTATCATTTGAGGTGGTGCTATGTCATTCTTCATAATTTGAGTTCATGTTTCATGATTCACATGTTGTCAAGAATGAGATATCTTAAATCCACCAATCTCTTCATTGGAGTTATCTTGGGTTACATTTCACCTAAAACCTTCCCTAAGGAATATTGCTATTTATGGTGTTTATCGATGATCCAAGTTTCCTCCTATTCTTGTGATGAAAGATGTTTTCATCTCTCCGTCGCTCTCAAGCAAGCAATTGTTTTCGTTTGTGGCAGGATTTCACCTCATAATTTTGGGATGTTTCTATAAGCCCACAACAAGCTTACTCTTTTCGTTGTTGGTTTTCCAACAACTCCATTCGACCCTTCTCCTAAGGATGCCTTTTCAAGCTCTTTTGTGGCAGAAGCTGGCATTTTCTTCTCCATTCTTTTTTCAATTATCTATCTTCTATTTCTTTCTTTCGGAGGCATTGTGATGTTGCTCTCTTCAACCCATCTTCTTGTTTTGTCAGGATCATGTTCTTTTCGCTATTATCCATTTAACCGGAGTGTTGTGCCCTTTTGCTCAAGTTCTTTTCGCCTTATCAAGCCTTGCATCTCTTTTCAACCGGAGTGTTGCCTGAATTTGTTCTTCCTTGTTCCTCCTTTCTGACAGAGTGTTTTCAACTTTGATCATCTCCGTTGTATCCTTTTCTCGAAATGGTTTAACTTCTCAAGGTTCTTTGGTTTCACTCGTTTGTCAAAGAAGCAACTTAGTTTTACCTCTTCTCTCCTCTTCCTTTTCCATCCGGTGCCATCCTAAATCTCGGGACGAGATCCTCTAGTAGTGGTGGAGTGTTGTAACACCCCAAGACCGGAGCTTCAGATGCCTTCCAGGGTTTCCGGGTTTCGTTGTGTGTTTTGTTTCATCTCTTTGCATTCATCATGTTGCATTTCATCATGTCATCATGTGCATTGTGTGTTTTTCGTACATATTAAGTTGTTGCATGTTCCATGCATGAATCTTGCTTCATCACATTCTCCTTCCCTCTACTTCCTTCTTTTGACAAGTGTCATGTTCCCTTCTCTTTTAATGTTCATCTTTGCCTCAATATTCTAACACCATGCACCCACCCTCTCTGTCAGATTTCATCCCTTTCGAAGTTGTATTGGTCAGGTTCAAAAATTATTGAAGTTTGAGAATAATTCAAACTTTAAATATTTTTCTACCTTCTAAAAATGCCAGAGCAATTTATTCAAACCCTACATAAATCCAGGGTTCCAGATATATATTTATATATCTCTTATAACTAACCAAAAACCCCTGGATTTTTCCCCTTTGTTGATTGTTTATTTATATAAACAAACAATTAACAAAGGAGAAGATTTAGGGAGAGAGAGGGAGAGCCCAACCAGCCCGTTTGGGGTCTCCAGCAAGTAGCAGCAACTGGGCTGGCCTCTAAGGCCCAGTCGCCCCAGGCCCATCCTTCCCTCTAACCCTAGCGCCAGGGGAGGCCTCCTGTCGATCTCTCCCTCCCTCTTCCCTCCAGTGTCGCAGCTTCTCTCCCTCGATCCCATCTTCCTCTCACTCTCTCCTCTCGATCCCTCCAGGCCCGCTCCTCCCTCGACCCACCTCGCCGTCGCCATGCCAGGAGCCTTACGCGCCCGGAAGCCGCCGCCCGCTCCTCCCTCGACCCCGCCGGAATCGGGCGCCGTCGAGTCCTCGCGCCCGAGACCATCCCTCTACGGCTCGGACCCTGTTGTCGCCCACCGCCTGAGGCCCGCGAAGCCGCTGCCCTGCCGCTGAGCACGAGCGCTGCTCCTCTGCTCCGTTCAGCCGCCCCTGGTCCTTCTTCTCCTCGCTGAGGCCATGGATGCCCGCGGCCCCGTCGTCCTGCACCTCCACACGCTGCCCGCACACGCCGACATTGCTGTTGCCCACCCGGAGCCCTTTTGTCGTGCTTCATTTTGGGTCGGCCAGAACGAGAACGCCAAGTACCGTCGCCGAAGACCCATGTACAACTACCGTTGCCAAGACCCCGTGAACGTCTACACGACGACCGCCGAGTACCGGATCCGCCAAGACCGTGGAGTAAACGAACAAGTACCCCTACGCGGATGCATCGTCTCCAGGATTTTCGCCAAGTCCCTGCTCCGATGAACATTTGGAATCGCCAAGTCAAACTATGACGCGATGACCAGAACCGCGCCAAGTTGTTACCTGGTGCACCTGCGATGTGTTGTCATGGACACAATCAATACGTGTTTCGGAACCAAGCGCAAAGTACAGTGAGTCCGAAGATCTTGGATGCACCAAGTCCCTCGACGACAAGTTCTTCTCCGAACAAGTACGACTATAGCCGGTGTGCATTTTGTCAAGTCCGACTACGACAAACGACTACACGATGAGACGAAAGTACCACTACGTCGGAGTCCTCGGATTCGTCAAGTTCCACTATGAGTTGTACAACTACCGTTGACCTCGAAGACCTCGGATTCACCAAGTTCCCACGACGACAAGTGTAACCCGTCGGATCACCAAGTTCGATTACCATCGCAACCATGTACAACTACTTCCACTTCCGCTGTTGCGAGAACGTCTACTTCCCTCTACGAACTCGTTCCGCCCGAAACACATGCTTCAAAGGTATACCACCGAAACGACCGTCTGAGAATGAATGCATGTTGTATGAGATGGACCCGTTGTCTGCACCGTGTCCGAGTTGTCACTTGCTCGGTCCTCCTCTTTTGCCGCTAACCCGTGGGGACCCGGTATCCGGGAGCACCCCACCATCCTTGCATGACACACCCCCGTCACTTTTCCTTTTGCACCGGCATCTCAATCGAGTTACCGGAAACCGGGACATTGCTGTGGCACCGTTTCGTTATCATTGTCGTGGCTCCCCTTTTCATTTCCGCCACGATGACAAATGCTTCTTAATATGCTCTTATCAACATTTTCATAAATTTTGCATAAAACTTGCACATGTCATCTGCATCATGATAACAACAATTAAAATGTTTAAAAGTGTTGTTAGCTTAAATTACTAAATGCACATGAGGTTTTACTAGAATTGTTGTTTGGCATTCCGGCCTCTTTCAAACTTGCCTAAATGTTTAGTTTTGTTATGCTTCACCTCTTGCCATGTTAACCAACATTTAATATTGTTGAGTACCTAACCGAGAGTGAACTAAATAATTGATGTGGTGTTCCGTCAATATGCAACGGAGTTGCATATTGAGCTCCACTTAATTTGTAGGATTGCTTGTGCACTTTGCCATGCCATGCTTCATTAAACTGGACATGCATCATACTTGTTTATGCATCATGCCATGTTTATTGTGATGGTTGTTTACTATGTTATTTGCTTCTTTCCGGTGTTGCTTCTTCGGGTTAGTTCCGATAACGTCACGTTTGTGAGGATCCGTTCTTCTACGTCCGTTTGTCTTCTTCATGGACTCATTCTTCTTCCTTGCGGGATTTCACGCAAGATGACCATACCCTCGAAATCACTTCTATCTTTGCTTGCTAGATGCTCGCTCTTTCGCTATGCCTATGTTGCGATACCTACCACTTGCTATATTATGCCTCCCATACTGCTAAGCGAAGCGTCTAACCCACCTTGTCCTAGCAAACCGTTGATTGTCTATGTTACCGCTTTGCTCGGCCCCTCTTATAGCCTTGTTAGTTGCAGGTGAAGATTGGAGTTTGTTCCATGTTGGAACATGGATATTTGTTGGGACATCACAATATGTCTTATTTAATTAATTCATCTATATACTTGGTAAAGGGTGGAAGGCTCGGCCTTATGCCTGGTGTTTTGTTCCACTCTTGCCGCCCTAGTTTTCGTCATACCAGTGTTATGTTCCTTGATTTTGCGTTCCTTACATGGTTGGGTTATAATGGGAACCCCTTGACAGTTCGCCTTGAATAAAACTCCTCCTGCAAGGCCCAACCTTGGTTTTACCATTTGCACTAACAACCTATCACCTTCCCTTGGGTTCTGCAGACTCAAGGGTCGTCTTTATTTTAACCCCCCCGGGGCCAGTGCTTCTCTAAGTGTTGGTCCGAGCTAGAGTCCTTTGCAGCGCCACCTCGGGGAAACTCGAGGGCTGGTTTTAGTTGTATGGAGCGCTCATCCGGTGTTGCCCTGAGAACGAGATATGTGCAGCTCCTATCAGGATGTCGGCATATCGGGCGGTCTTGCTGGCTTTGTTTTACCATTGTCGAAATGTCTTGTAACCGGGATTCTGAGCCTGATCGGGTCTTCCTGAGAGAAGGAATATCCTTCGTTGACCATGAGAGCTTGTGATGGGCTAAGTTGGGGCACCCCTGCAGGGTTTTGAACTTTCGAAAGCCATGCCCGCGGTTATGGGCAGATGGGAATTTGTTAATGTCCGGTTGTAGAAAACCTGAAACTTGACTTAATTAAAATGCATCAACCGCGTGTGTAGCCTTGATGGTCTCTTCTCGGCGGAGTCCGGGAAGTGAACCCAGTGTTGGAGTTATGCTTGAACGTAAGTAGTATAGGATCACTTCTTGATCATAGATTCTCGAACGTGCTTTGCCTTCTCTCCTCGCTGTCATTTGCGTATGTTAGCCACCACATATGCTAGTGCTTGCCGCAGCTCCACCTCATACCTTTTCCCTACCTATAAGCTTAAATAGTCTTGGTCGCAAGGGTATGAGATTGCTGAGTCACCGTGACTCACAGATACTTCCAAAACCAGTTTGCAGGTGCAGATGATACCGTGCAGGTAGCACAACCGAGTTCAAGGAGGAGCTCGATGAAGATCGTGTCCGTTGAGTTGTTTCTTTTTCCAGTTGTTCAGTAGTGGAGCCCAGTTGGGGCGATCGGGGATCTGTAGCATTAGGGGTGGTCTTCTTTTATTTTGGTTCCGTAGTCGGACCTTGATTGTAGTTGTTGTTGTAATAGCTTTATTCATGTATTGTGTGAAGTGGCGATTGTAAGCCAACTATGTATCCCTTTCCTTATTCATTACATGGGTTGTGTGAAGATTACCTCTCTTGCGACATTGCCTTCAATGCGGTTATGCCTCTAAGTCATGCTCCGACACGTAGGAGATATAGCCGCATCGAGGGTGTGACAAGTTGGTAATCAGAGCCTTCCCCGACTTAGGCACCCCCTGCTTGATCGAATCGTTGGCGTTGTTGAGTCTAGAAAAATGTTTTGGGTCTTATAGGATTATATATATCGGAGAGTAGGATTCTTTTTACTCCTCAGTCCCTTCGTCGCTCTGGTGAGGCATCCTGACGTGGAGTTTTGACTCTTCTCTTCTCAAATTTCACTAAAAAAATTAGGATCACGCGGGTATCTTGGAATCGTTCCGATGGTTTTGTGACGAGAACATTGTTCTTGATGCCTCCTGACATTTAGGGGTTGTGGCAGTGTCCCAGGGAGTTGAGCTCCGAGGTGTTGTCGTCACAATTTTATCGTTGCAATTCTGGAATACCTGAGTTTCGCCGACATCGAAAATCTCTTTTATGCAGTTGTTGGTGAGATAACCTCAACGCCACCCGGTACTGGGCGGGAGTTCGGGAGTATTGCCATAACTCGTATAACGGATGCTTTTCGAAGGTTGAGGTAAATGATTTCCGAAGGTTTCTTGGTTATGTGTTGAAGGATGGATACAACTGGATGTAGGATTTGCTAGCTTTGGGTGAGATATTATGCTTCCCCTGTATCCCCAACACCTGATTGCATAACCGGAAAGTTTCGGGAGTTTATAAGTGGGAATTCAAGTAGCTCTTAGGATATCTTTCCGACGGATGCATGATTTGAGATTGGGGTTCGACGTCTAGTGGTCCGCCTATCCACGGTTGGTTTTACAGTGGTCTCATTGTGTCTTGAAGAGTCCTTGGCTATGCTGACTCGGGGACGCTTCGTATGTCATGTGCACTGCCTTGTACATGATGGTGTTGTATAGTCGAGAATTTGCATTGGAATACAGAATGCACAAGGTGGGATCACCACTTTCACTATATCTAGAAAACACTAGACAAGGTCAAGAAATTAACAAGATCCACAAGTGGTATGGAATACAATGGGAGTTGACACAATCCTAGGCAAGAGATTAAGCAAATAAAAGCAAAGGCCAATGTAAAGATGATCAATAATTTATACCACACATAAGTGAGTACCAATTGTCAAAAGACAAGAAGTATTTGGAAATAATTCCCGGTGGTAGATAGCAAGGATATCCGACATCATCTTCACACCAAACAAAAAGCAAATTGCAACTTGTAGAGCTAACATGCCACCTAGGAACAAGATAATTTACAATATCAATTCTCGGTGACAATATCTCAAATGTACACATTTTCTAGGCTAGTAATATACACATAGCGTATTACTCCCCCATAATGTGATACCAATAAAAACTTAAGAAGATGCAATAAGAGAATCCAACAAAAGACAATTAGTGGACTATTTAGAATTCGAATTTCTCATGAGAAGACATACCACATAGCGTCTAGATAATCTTGAAATATCAATACTAGATGGTATTACTCATGTACACACATTTATAGGATTGTGAGGTGCACAAAGCACATCACTCCCCCATAATGGGATATTCCATTAATCTCTCACAAGAGCCAACTAAGATACAAACAAGATGCACAAAGGCTCAACACATGACACACACGTACATGATGTGCAAACCAACACACACATACTTGATTGCTCAAGATAATCAAGTTGGAACCACAACATATACAAACAAATGCAAGGAACGAAACCAAACATGCAAAGGGGCAAGTAACTATCAATGTAGACACTTTAAGCACGAGTTACCACAAGGAGGACCATTGGATATATGATAGAAACTTGATAATCCGAATGACTTGGCTTGAGACAATAAGAATGATGAAGTCCCCTTAATTCTTCATAATGTAGCCAAGTCTCCATTGACCTCCAATATCACCTATTGATCAAATTTGAGCTTGTTGGTCCCCAACCAAGTTGGGTCCTAAGAGGTTAGTCACAATAGGCTTGGCTACCCAAATGGTTCTTTTCTTGACACCACTTTAAGCACCAACAAATTTGGCAAACACATTGCCAACATTATCCTTCCCAAGAGAATAGATATCATCAATAATAATTGGGTTGGACAAGTTACCACTAGTGCATGAAGAGGCGAGGTGACCTTTCTCGCGACATAGGTAGCAACGTCTACTCTTCACTTTCTTCTCACTTGATTTCTCAACTTGAGAAGCATAAGCTTGAGTCTTCTTGGGAAGAGGCTTTTCTTCAACTTGAGGTTGAGCATGAGAATGAACTTGTGGCCGCTTCCCTTGTTGTTTGTCATTAATGGTTTCTTCTTCAATGGGCAAGATCTAACATGATGCCCTTCAATTTTGCACTTGAAGCAAATAATCTTGGCCGAATTCTTGACTTGTTCTTGGCCCTTCTTCTTGATCATCTTGGACCTCTTCTTCTTATTGGAGTTGAATCCAAGTCCACCTTTTTCATTGGGGGATTTTTGCACACTCAAGATATTGTTGAGTGTGGATTTCCCTTCATGACTCTTTCCAAGTCTTTCTTCAAAGAAGTGACTTGGGCCTTGAGCTCTTTGATTTCCTCTAAATGGTTAGTCTCAACACAAGTACTAGAGGAAGTATAAGCTTCATCATTAGAGCAACAAGGCAAGGAAAGCAATTCATCACGAGATGTACCAACATTGTGAGTAGATGAATTACAAGGACTAGCACATGGCAATATGGCATTTTGACTAGAAGTAGTGCTAGTATCCACATGAGGATCACTAGATGTTACCTTAGAAATCATGGCCTCATGAGCTATCTTTAGCTCATTATGGGATACTAGAAGATCATCATGAGAGCTTGAGAGCTTTTCATGGTTTTCTTCCAATTTCCCATAATTGCTAGATAGCAACTCAAGTTGAGCCCGAAGCTCAACAATCTCCTTCAAAATGGATGCTTCACAAGTAATAGAGTTAGTATCCCAAGCATCATAATTAACAACAATAGGAGAGGACACCTTGGCAAGCTCTTTTAAGTAAGAAGCTTCAAGTTGAGCATGAGACTCAGTGAGTTTGATGAGCTCACCCTTGATGACCCTTGAGCCATTTTCGAGGTGCTCAAAATCCTTAAGGAGTCTAGCATGAGCAACTTCAAGCTTAGCATTTTTAGTTTTGAAATCATTGGCCACCTCGAGTGCTCTATCATGAGATTCCTTTATTCTAGATAATTCTAGAGCAAAGGTCTCCTCAAGAGATTCGGATGTGGTTTGTTCATGTTCAAGAGCTTGAGATAGCTCCGCGATCTCATTTGCGTAATCACGCTCATGAGCTTACATTTTCTCAATGGTGACCTCATGCTCCTCTAGATGAGATTCCAACTCATCAATGTATTTCTTGCCTTCAATGGCAATAGACATGATTTCCATGAAGTTGGAACGAGCAAGTTTATTTTTGTGAAGAGCTTTAAAAATCATTTCCCCCTTAGGTTTTAAGGACGCAACATTATCATTCTCTTCATCATAATCAACATCATCATCACTCTTGCCATCACCACAAGATATATTGGGATTCAAAGTGGGAGATACCTTTGAAGCCTTGGCCATAAGGCAAAATGCAATAGATGGTGATGTAGGATCCGTTGAAGCACCATTCAAGACCACATCTTGTTCCATGGGGTGTTGGGTTTCCTCTACATTGTTAGCACAACAATTCGAGGACATATATGCATTTTTATCATGGCAACAAGACATTGTAAACATATCATCATGAGATTTAGTCAAGCAATTTCTACATGATATGCAAGGACTATCAACACAAGCATGTGAAACATTTGGAGTGCTCGAAGTGTTAAAGCCCAAAGAAGGAGCATTGCAATAAGATACTGATGAAGGATCATCCACAATAAACATACTATAATCATTGCAATGACCAACACTACTCACCATATCATTACCTTGTGGCAAACCACATGTAGGTGAAGTAGAAGAAGTTGAGAAGACTATATAGCCAGATGTGGAGGGAGAACAATCATTCCCACAAAACTTGGACACGCCATATTTATCTTGAAGCTTTGTCCACAACTCATGAGCATCCCGGAACGGCATGAGTTGAAATATAACTACATTGCTCAAAGCATCGAAAAGCACATTAGAAGCTTGAGCATTGAGATAAAAGTTTTTCTCATCCTCTAAAGATAATCTTTGGGGATCCTTTGGAGGAGAAAACTCGTATCTACAATTCGCTCTAAATTTGGCTCCATGACCCTAAAGAGATTAAGCATGCGAATTACCCAAACATCAAAATTTGTGCCATCGAAACTAAGAGTGTCAGAGAATCCTAAACCCCTAGTCGACATCCTTACTCTCTAGGTGGTTAAGCCCTATAAAGAGAGACAAGGCTCTGATACCAATTGAAAGATCATGGATGTCGCCTAGAGGGGGGTGAATAGGCGCTTTAAAATAATTACGGTTTAGGCTTGAACAAATGCGGAATAAACCTAGCGGTTAATATGTCAAGCACAAAACCTACAACAACTAGGCTCACCTATGTGCACCAAAAACTTATGCTAAGCAAGATAAACTACTAGGTGATAGCAAGATATACGACAAGAAACAATATGGCTATCACAAAGTAAAGTGCATAAGTAAAGAGCTCGGGTAAGAGATAACCGAGGCACGCGGAGATGACGATGTATCCCGAAGTTCACACCCTTGCGGATGCTAATCTCCATTTGGAGCAGTGTGGAGGCACAATGCTCCCCAAGAAGCCACTAGGGCCACTGAGGGAGTCCTGGATTAGGGGGTGTTCGGATGGCCGGACTATACCTTCAGCCAGACTCCTGGACTATGAAGATACAAGATTGAAGACTTCGTCCCGTGTCCGGAAGGGACTTTCCTTGGCGTGGAAGGCAAGCTTGGCGATACGGATATTCAGACCTCCTACCATTGTAACTGACTCTATGTAACCCTAACCCTCTCCGGTGTCTATATAAACCGGAGGGTTTTAGTCTGTAGGACAACATACACATCAACAATCATACCATAGGCTAGCTTCTAGGGTTTAGCCTCTCTGATCTCGTGGTAGATCTACTCTTATACTACCCATATCATCAATATTAATCAAGCAGGACGTAGGTTTTACCTCCATCGAGAGGGCCCGAACCTGGGTAAAACTTCGTGTCCCTTGCCTCCTATTACCATCCGGCCTAGACGCACAGTTCGGGACCCCCTACCCGTGATCCGCTGGTTTTGACACCGACATTGGTGCTTTCATTGAGAGTTCCTCTATGTCGTCGCCGTCAGGCTCGATGGCTCCTACGATCATCAATGGTGATGCAGTCCAGGGTGAGACCTTCCTCCCCGGACAGATCTTCGTCTTTGGCGGCTTTGCACTACGGGCCAATTCACTTGGCCGTCTGGAGCAGATCGAAAGCTACGCCCCTGGCCGTCAGGTCAGATTTGGAAGTTTAAACTACACAGCTGACATCCGCGGGGACTTGATCTTTGACAGATTCGAGCCACTGTCGAGCGCGCCACACTGTCACGACGAGCATGATCCAGCTCTGCCGCCGAATAGTGCCTTGGAGGCCGCACCCGCATCGGTTCCGACCCTTAGTTCGGAGCCCACCGCGTCGATCGAGGATGGGCGGTTGGACGCCACCTCGGGGGCTGCAATCTCAACGGCGGTTGAGCCGAACACCAGCCCCTACTCTGCGGGACTCGTGACTCCAAGGAGCCAGACTCTTCTCCGGACTCCGAACCCTCCGCGCCCCTACCGATCGAATACGATTGGGCGCCGATCATGGAGTTCACGGCCATGGACGTCTTTCAGCACTCGCCCTTCGGCGATATCCTGAAGTCACTAAAGTCTCTCTCTTTATCAGGAGAGCCCTGGCCGGACTATGGTCAGCAAGGTTGGGGTACGAACCATGAAGAAATTCAAAACCCACCCACCACCCACTTTGTAGCCATTGTCACGACTTAACCAACATGCTTGACTTCGACTCCGAAGACATCGACGGTATGGACGCCGATGAAGGAGATGATGAAGCACCAGCACCTACCAGGCCCTGGAAAGCCACCTCGTCATAGGACATATACATGGTGGACACCCCAAAAGGGGGAGATGGCGATGGAACAGCGGAGGATGACCCCTCCAAGAAACAGCCTAAGCGCCAGCGTCAGCGGCACCGCTCAAAATCCCGCCAACACAAAAACGGTGATTCCAGCACGGGAGATAATAATACTCTAGAGAGTGTCGAAGAAAACCCCCTCCAGCAAGATTTAGCACAGGAGGATGGAGAAACCAGCCCTCATGAAAGAGCGGCAGACAGAGAGGTCGAGGACGATAATTATATGCCTCCCTCCGAAGACAAGGCAAGCCTCGACGACGACGAATTTGTCGTGCCAGAGGATCCCGTTGAGCAAAAGCGTTTCCAACGCAGGCTTATGGCCACGGCAAGAAGCCTCAAGCAAAAACAACAACAACTCAGAGCTGATCAAGATTTGGTGGTTGACAGATGGACTGAAGTCCTTGCGGCCGAAGAGCATAAACTCGAACGCCCCTCCAAGAGTTACCCAAAGCGCAGGTTGCTACCCCAATTAGAGGAGGAAGCACTTGATGCGGCTGAATGGCCACCTCGTGGCCGCGACAGAGAGGCCTCCCGGCCCTCCACCCAAGCCGCACCCCGCACCAAGGCACGGGAATATGCGCCAGACTTACAAGACATGTTGGAGGACAAGGCAAGGCAAACACGATCGATCTACGGATCGCGTGGGCACCCCACGGGTCGAGACGGTAACTGTCACGCCGGCCACAAATTCGGCAAGGCCGAACACAGTAGACAAAGCTCATTGGATCTACGTCATGATATCGCCCAGTACAGAGGCGCCGCACACCCACTATGCTTTACAGTCGAAATAATGGATCATCAAATCCCCGAGGGTTTCAAACCCGTAAACATCGAATCATATGATGGCACAACAGATCCTGCAGTATGGATCGAGGATTATCTCCTTCATATCCACATGGCCCGCGGCGACGATTTTCACGCCATCAAATACCTCCCACTCAAGCTTAAAGGACCAGCGCGGCATTGGCTTAACAGCCTGCCAACAGGATCAATTGGTTGTTGGGAGGACCTGGAAGCCGCATTCTTCGACAATTTCCAGGGCACTTATGTGCGACCCCCAGACGCCAATGACCTAAGTCACGTAATTCAGCAGCCAGAGGAATCGGCCAGGCAATTCTGGACACAGTTCCTAACAAAGAAAAATCAAATAGTCGACTGTCCGGACACTGAGGCCCTAGCAGCCTTCAAGCATAATATCCGTGACGAGTGGCTGGCCCGGCACCTCAGATAGGAAAAGCCGAAATCTATGGCAGCACTCACGACACTCATGACCCGCTTTTGCGCGGGAGAAGACAACTGGCTTGCTCGTAGCAACAATATGACCAAGAACCCTGGTAGTTCGAACACCAGGGACATTAGTGGCAGGTCGCATTGCAACAAGCAGAAGCGCCGCATTAATGGCGACAATGCTGAGGATACGGCAGTTAATGCCGGATTCAGGGGCTCTAAATCCGGTCAACGGAAAAAGCCATTCAAAAGGAACCCCAGGGGCCTGTCCAGCTTGGACCGAATACTCGACCGCTTGTGCCAAATACATGGCACCCCCGAAAAGCCGGCCAATCACACCAACAGGGATTGTTGGGTGTTCAAGCAGGCAGGCAAGTTTAACACCGACAATGAAGACAAGGGGCTGCATAGCAATGACGACGAGGAGCCCCGGCCGTCGAACAACAATGTACAAAAGGGTTTTCCCCCACAAGTGCGGACGGTGAACATGATATACGCAACTCACGTCCCCAAAAGGGAGCGGAAGCGCGCGTTAAGGGACGTATACGCGGTAGAGCCAGTCGCCCCAAAGTTCAACCCATGGTCCTCCTGCCCGATCACCTTTGATCGAAGAGACCATCCCACTAGCATCCGTCATGGCGGATTTGCCGCATTGGTTCTAGACCCAATTATTGACGGATTTCATCTCACTAGAGTCCTTATGGACGGCGGCAGCAGCCTGAACCTGCTTTACCAGGATACAGTGCGGAAAATGGGCATCGATCCCTCGAGGATTAAGCCCACCAAAACGACCTTTAAAGGCGTAATACCAGGTGTAGAGGCCAACTGTACAGGCTCAGTCACACTTGAAGTGGTCTTCGGATCCCCGGATAATTTCCGAAGCGAGGAGTTGATATTTGACATAGTCCCATTCTGCAGTGGCTATCATGCACTGCTCGGACGAACCGCATTCGCCAAGTTCAATGCGGTACCGCACTACGCATACCTTAAGCTCAAGATGCCAAGCCCTCGTGGAGTAATTACGGTCAATAGAAACACCGAACGCTCCCTCCGAACGGAGGAACACACGGCGGCCCTTGCAGCGGAAGTACAAAGCAGCCTCTGCAGGCAGTTCTCCAGTCCGGCCATTAAACGTCTGAACACCGTCAAGCGCGCCTAGAGTAACCCACAACAAGACCGCCTGGCACGTTCCGAGCAGGCGTAGCAATGCGGCCCCAACCCCAACCCTCGCAAAAAGGCGACGCTAGTACTTCACGTACATAACTACGCTCTAGAAATACCATGGGCATAGGGGGAGGGGCACCATCACGGCACACCCAAAACACGGCTTAAACCGCACCAGGGGCTGCCGATTTTTTACTTTTCTCTTACTTCGAGGACTCTACTCTTCGGAAGGCCTGTTCGGCAGTTCAATTGCCGCACAAACGATGCAAGAACCAGGAAATCAGTCAAGCCATGCCGCATTACGAAACTCCCAGGTGGTCTCTATCACGAGCAGTATACCTGTTTCGCATACTATTCCGCAGCTTGCCCTGGAGCAGACATGTTAAATAGTCCAACTTTTTGTTTATAACATTTCTTATATCGTTCTGCTTCGACCGCAGCCATTTTTAATAAACAATGCATAGCTTTTTGTCTATTTTCACATTACCTTTTTATAAATATATGTTCCTTAACGACATGTTGCTCCCGTACAATTTGGTACGGCCAAAATACGCCAGGAGCTTCAGTACCCCTCAGTATGGTGTGAGAAGTCCGAACACTTCCACAAGTACGACACCCCGAACTTATAGCATTATATGCATCGGCTCCGAATCATGTCTTGGGATAATAGTTGGGTTTGCCCGGCTCCTATGTTTTGGTGCCTTACGTTCCGCTATATTGGCTAAGGTAGCACTAGGAGAACCACTGCGATTGTGCCCCAGTTGAGCTGGGCCGAGCACCTCAGTGGAGAAAGCTAAAACTGACTATCATGATGAAGCGAGAGCTGGTCGCTGTTCGAGAGGTTTTTTCGAGTCCCTAAAGACTTATGCCGCTTAGGGCGAGGAGTCGGCTCTGTCCGGCCAAGGCGTGGATAGTGCCCCGAACTCGGTCTTCCGAATACTAGGGGCTTCGCCGAAATTTAAAATTATAGAATTCTATGGCTAAGTGAGAGTGTTCACGCATTATAGTCCGATTGCCTCGTTCGTTGGGCTGCGCGCCTCCCTCGAAGGACCCAAATATGGGAAAAGGAGCGCCCAGGTTTATCCCCGAACACCCCAGCACTAGCGGCAAGGGGGCAGAAGCCGACGACTCGCCATCTCTCAGTATTGATAAACAGCCGCACAGAAGGTAATATTTTAAATTTAAGTAGCATTGCTCAGCGCATATGAACAAGTTTTCAGCGCACAGGACAAAAACGAGCGAGTTTTACTCAAAAATTACATCCCTAGTACATTCATCCGCCACAAGGCGGGCACCCTTCAGAACATCCTTATAATAATTTTCGGGCTTGCGATGCTCTTTCCCCGCTGGTGGCCCGTCCTTCACAAGCTTCTCAGCATCCAGCTTGCCCCAGTGCACCTTAGCACGGGAAAGGCCCTATGGGCACCTTCAATATAGACGGAGCGCTTGATGACTTCGAGCCTTGGACAGGCCTCCACCAGCCTCCGCACCAGCCCGAAATAGCTCCCAGGCAGAGCCTCTCCAGGCCACAGCCGAACTAGGAGGCCCTTCATGGCCTGTTCGGCCGCCTTGTGGAGCTCGACCAGTTGCTTCAGCTGGTCGCTCAAGGGCACGGGGTGTCCGTCCTCAGCATACTGAGACCAGAACACCTTCTGTCGAGCTGCCCTCCTCGGCTCGATAGAATGCGGCGGCATTGGATACACTCCGGGGAAGATCTGCAAATGCCCCTGGAGAGCTCCGGATTCGGGTAAGTATTAAGTAACTCACGTTTATGTGTTTACTTTGCATAAAGAATGCCTTACTCGCTGCTATCTTCTTCACCTCATCCAACTCCTGGAGGGTCTTCTGGGATTCAGTCTTGGCAGACTTGGCATTTTTGATAGCCGCCGCGAGCTCGGACGCTCGCGTCTTCGAGTCAAGCTCCAAACTCTCATGTTTCTTCATGAGAACCTGGAGCTCTTGCCGCGCCTTGCCAACCTCGGCCTCATACCTCTCCCGCTCGGTGCGCTCCGCGGCCGCACTCTTCTCGGACTCGAGCAGCGCTTGCTTAAGGGTCGCCACCTTAGATGTGGCCCCTACAATAGCCATGTTAATCCTGTCATTTCTTGAAATTGCACCTTTTCTTTATATATATTCAACCAAGGTATTTCTTACCTTCCTTCTCCTCGAGCTGCTTCTTGCCACGCCCGAGCTCTTACTCGGACTTCTCGAGGCTCTACTTCAGCGTGTCCACTTCCGCAGTCAGTGCGGCGGACACTAGCAGAGAAGCCTACATACGCATATTGACTCCTTCTGTTAGACTCCTGCGAATTCTTTGATCCTCTATTCGGCTTTTCTTCCCGAATGCCCAACAGAGCATCAGGGGCTACTGTCTATGCAGTAATATTATTTACACATTATTTACTTACCTCAAAGCCTGTCAAAAGGCTAGTACAAGCTTCAGTCAGTCCGCTCTTGGCGGACTGAACCTTCTGGACCACCACACTCATAATAGTGCGGTGCTCCTCGTCGATGGAGGCACCTTGGAGCGCCTCCAACATATTGTCCGGCGCCTCCGGTTGGACGGGGGCCGCCAGCACGGTGGACTTGCTCCTCTTGGAAGGAGGTCCCCCGCCGGACTCTGGAACCTTTGGAGGTTCCGGAGCGGTGTCCGGCCTAGATCCGGACTTGGAGCCCTGGGGGTTTCATCCCCTTTACTCCTGAAGTCCGGGAGGTCGCCTTGCGGCGCCTCCAGGACCACCTCCTCCCTGCTTGGAGCCTGTTGGGACAACACCTCAGTGTCTTCCGTAGGGCGGGGGGGAGGAAGCCGTCGGAAGCGAGTTCACATCCGACGAGCCCAGTGAGCCCCTCGACGACGCGTCGAGCCGGTCTTTGGGAGGGATGCATAAGCATATTCGACATAAGGGAAAGCTGTGCAATAAACGAATACTATGAATCACTCCGCGGATACTTACGATTTTGCCAGGGGCTTGGCCCTGGGCTGCCACTCCTCTCCGCCGTCATCGGCGTCGGTGGAGTAGTCCGGAGGAAGGGTTTTCCCCTTCTTGGACCCTCCAGCCTCCTCAGAGAGGGCGGCCTTCCTTTTCTTCTCTCCTCCTGCTGGAGGGGGGAGAGGTTTCTTCTTCTTCCTCCTCGTCTTCACGAGAGGAAGGCGCTTCGGGACCGTCGGATGAATCTGACACCTCCTGGCGCCGGGCACTCTTTTGAGTCCCCGTGGCCCTTTTCGTGGCCTTCTTCTCCGGCACCACATAGGGCGCCGGAACTAGCAGCTTCGCCAGGCGAGCGTCCGCTGGGCCTTCGGGCAAAGGAGCCGGACAGTTGATCTATCCGGACGTCACCTGCCAATCCTGTCAAAGATAAGGGAGCTTAGATCCCGCATAGAGTCAAACTATGAAAAACTGATACCCTGTAAAAGGACAAAAATAGCTTACCGCATGAGCGTGATGCTGAGTACTGAATCCACGATCCTCAGTAGTGGACGCGGGAGCCTCGGCGCCCTTGAAAAGCATCCTCCAGGCATCTTCGTACGTCGTGTCGAAGAGCCTGTTTAGAGTTCGGTGATGCGCCGGGTCGAACTCCCACAGGTTGAAGGCCCGTCGTTGACACGGGAGGATCAGGCGGATGAGCATAACCTGGACTACGTTGACAAGCTTGAGCTTCTTGTCCACCAGGGTTTGGATGCATGTTTGGAGTCCGGTCAGCTCTCCTTTTTTACCCCAAGACAGGCATGTCTCCTTCCAGGAGGTGAGCCACGTAGGGGGGGCCGGATAAAAACTCAGGGGGTGCGACCCATTTGGCATCGCGCGGCTCGGTGACGTAAAACCACCATGATTGCCACCCCTTCAGGGTCTCCACAAAGGAGCCCTCGAGCCATAGGACGTTGGCCATCTTGCCAACCATGGCACCGCCGCACTCTGCCTGGCTGCCGCGCACCACCTTCGGATTGACGTTGAAAGTCTTAAGCCATAGTCCGAAATGGGGGCGGATGCGGAGGAAAGCTTCGCACACAACGATAAACGCCGAGATGTTGAGGACGAAGTTCGGGGACAGATTGTGGAAATCCAGGCCGTAGTAGAACATGAGCCCCCGGACAAATGGATGCAGAGGGAAGCCCAGTCCGCGGAGGAAATGGGGGAGGAATACCACCCTCTCATGGGGCCTAGGGTTGGGGATGAGCTGCCCCTTTTTGGGAAGCCGGTGCGCGATGTCGCTAGACAAATATCCGGCCTTCCTCAGCTTTTTGATGTGTCCCTCTGTGACGGAGGAGACCATCCACTTGCCTCCCACTCCGGACATGACTGGAGAAGGTTGAGGTGGTAGTGCGGACTTGGGCGCTGGAGCTCGAGTGCGCAAGAATGGATAGGCAAAGGAGGAAGAAGGCGTGGGTGAAAAGGTGGATCCTTATCCCCTTATATGGGTGGACGCAACTACATGTCCCCACCAGCCTGGTAAAACTCGCTTATCTCCAAGCACCGTAATCAAAGGCGCGGTTGGGTTACCCACGCCCGTATTGATGAGAATCCCGGAATAAGGGGACACAATCTCTGCTTTGACAAGATTTGCCAAGGAAACCGCCTCGCATGACGCGCTGAGGTGGGATAATGAAACGACTCGGATAAAGGCTTGGCCATGGTGTGTCACACTATGGAATACGTCAGCGGATTAGATTTGTGTAAATATTATTCTCTCTGTGGCAATATGTGGAAAACATATTTTGCAGAGCCGGACACTATCTTTGTGTTTAAAGTCTTCTATGAAGTACTTGAAGGAGGAACCCGCCTTGCAATGCCGAAGACAATCTGCGCGCCGGACTCGTCGTCATTGAAGCCTGGTTCAGGGGCTACTGAGGGAGTCCTGGATTAGGGGGTGCTCGGATAGCCGGACTATACCTTCAGCCGGACTACTGGACTATGAAGATACAAGATTGAAGATTTCGTCCCGTGTCTGGAAGGGACTTTCCTTGGCGTGGAAGGCAAGCTTGGCGATACGGATATTCAGACCTCCTACCATTGTAACCGACTCTATGTAACCCTAACCCTCTTCGGTGTCCATATAAACCGGAGGGTTTTAGTCCGTAGGACAACATACACATCAACAATCATACCATAGGCTAGCTTCTAGGGTTTAGCCTCTCTGATCTCGTGGTAGATCTACTCTTGTACTACCCATATCATCAATATTAATCAAGCAGGACGTAGGGTTTTACCTCCATCGAGAGGGCCCGAACCTGGGTAAAACTTCATGTCCCATGCCTCCTATTACCATCCGGCCTAGACGCACAGTTCGGGACCCCCTACCCGAGATCCGCCGGTTTTGACACCGACAGCCACCGTAATCTCCTCACGCCCTTGCACAATGCAAGATGTCGTGATTCCACTAAGGGACCCTTGAGGGCGGTCACCGAACCCATACCAATGGCAACCCTTGGGAGCAGTCACCGAACCCGTACACGTTGGCAACCCTTGGGGGCGGTCACCGGAACCCGTCAAATTGCTCGGGGCGATCTCCACAACCTAATTGGAGACCCCGACGCTTGCCCGGAGCTTTACACCACAATGATTGAGCTCCGAACACCACCAACCGTCTAGGGCGCCAAGGCACCCAAGAGGAACAAGCTCTAGGGTGCCCAAACACCCAAGAGTAATAAGCTTCTCAAACTTCACTTCCACGTATCACCGTGGAGAACTCAAATCGATGCACCAAATGCAATGGCAAGGGCACATGGAGTGCCCAAGTCCTTCTCTCCCATATCCCACCAAAGCAACTAATGCTAGGGAGGAAAATGAGAGGAAGAACGAAAGAAGAACACGAAGAACTCCAAGATCTAGATCCAAGGGGTTCCCCTCACTTAGAGGAGAAAGTGATTAGTGGAAATGTGGATCTAGATCTCCTCTCTCTTTTCCCTCAAGAACTAGCAAGAATCATTGGAGGGATTGAGAGTTAGCAAGCTCGAAGAAGGTCAACAATGGGGGAAGAACACGAGCTCAAAGGATAAGGTTCATTGGGGAAGAAGACCCCCTTTTATAGGTGGGGAAAAATCCAACCGTTATGCTCACAACCTGCACAGAGTGGTACTACCGCTCCAAGGAGCAGTACTACCGCTAGGGCGGTAGTACCCCTTTGAAAAACAACAGCGATGAGGAAAATGGCCAGTAGAACCGCCGGAGCGGTACTACCGCTAGGGATAGCGGTACTACTGCTTGCGAGCGGTACTAAAAAAATACTTCCGTGCCTACTTCCGCTGAGAAAAACACGAGATTTTGGTCCGGAGCGGTACTACCTCGAGCGGTAGTAAAAAATTACATCCGCTCTAGCCACAGTAGTACCGCTGCAGCCTTTACCAAAACAACCACAACTTCTGCAAACAGATTCCGAATTCAACGAAACCAAGTTTGTTGGAAAGCTAACGACATGGGCTAACACAATCTTGATAGAAATATCAATAAGAAGCCAATTAGAGAAGGCCCATAAGAAAATGGTGAGAACCCTTCCTCGGAAAAGACCGGTAAAACCTCCAACACCAAAAACATAATAGAAGATGCATGCGAACTCCGTTTTCGATGAACTCAAGCTTGCCATCAAGATGACCATAAGCTCTAAGACTCACAAAGAGAACCAAATAAGAACCAAGAAAGATGATGCAAGGATGCAATGGTTTGAGATCTCTACGAATGATATGATCAAGCTACTCATCGAGAGCCCCCCTTGATAGTACGGCAATCGATCCTATAACCCAGTCTCCCAACTACCATCATGAGACCGGTTAAATAGAAAACCTATCAAGGGCAAACCTTTGCCTTGCACATGGTCCACTTGAGCTAGATGATGACGATCTTGACTCCCTCAAGTTGGACCACCTATCTTGATTGCGTTGGCTCGATGAAGACTAGTTGGTTGGTCCCCCATACTCCACTATGGGTGAGCCACTCTTCCGTACATCTTCACAAGTCCATTGTCACCACAATGGAAGGAAAGCTTCAAGCATTTGATCTCTTCATGATGCTTCACTTGAATTTGCACATCGCAACCTAACCCCACAAAGAACTCTCACGAAGACCTTGGGTTAGTACACAAGCGTAATGGACAATGCTTACCATACCATGGGATCACTTGATCCCTCTGTACATCTTGTAAGCTTTGTGTGTTGACCAACTTGATTCACTCTTGACTTAGTCTTGATCAACCTTGATTCTTTCCAACTCTCTTCATTTGGATGATGTCTTGGAGGTAAACATGAATGATCAAACAATCTTCTTCTTCAAGACATGCTTACAATAAGCTCAACTCTCAAATGACCAATCTTTAGGTAATTCCTTAAATAGCACCTTGGTCGACACAAACTCTTCTTGGAACCAATACATGTACTCCAAGAAAACCCTATGGACAAAACCTTCGAATATAACTCAAGGCAACCATTAGTCCATAGAGATTGTCATCAATTACCAAAACCAGACATGGGGGCACCGCATGTTCTTTCAATGTGCATGTACTTCAAATTTGAATTGTGCACATAAAATGCCTAGAAAACACAGTTAATGTATAAAAATGTCCAAACGAACCCCGTAAAATTCCAAAATTAAACACAACACTCCTGTTGTTCTATGTTGACACTAGAATTTTTTTGAAAGCAATAAGAGGCAACGGATATCGTTTCATCCCTAAAGGTGTCACGTTCCCTACCGAAACCATCACGCTTGTTCTGAGAAGCTCAGGTTTTGTGAGACGCTTATACCCAAACCTGCCCCAAATGGCACAAAATTTTCACCATGGCATGTAGATGCCGCTCCATGATAGCATGCCAAGTTTCATGAATTTCATACGAGTTTTGGATTTACTAGAATTTGAAAACCAAGTATCTCAATGTTTGTGGCTGAGTGACGGTGGTAGGGTGTTTGAAATTCATTCCCATTTCTTGCAAGGGACCTAAGCATGCAACAAAGGACACATATTTGATTTTTCAACCAGTTTATATGCACTAGAGCATGTGCATGTAGTTCAAATTTGAATTATGCACCTGAAATGCCTACAAAACCAAGTTAATGTATAAAAATGTCCAAACGAACCCAGAAAAATTCAAAAGTTAAACACAACACTCATGTTGTTCTATGTTGACACTAGAAATTTTTTGAAAGCAATAAGAGGCAACAGATATCGTTTCGTCCCCAAAGGTGGCATGTTCCCTACCAAAACCATCATGCTTGTTGTGAGAAGCTCCGGTCTGGGAGAAGCTTATACCCAAACCTACCCCAAATGGGACAAATTTTTTACCATGGCATGTTGATGCCGCTCCATGATAGCATGCCAAGTTTCATGAATTTCAGACGAGTTCTGGATTTACTAGAATTCAAAAACCAATTATCTCAATGTTTGCGGCCGAGTGACAGTGGCAGGGTGTTTGACATTCATTCCCATTTCTTGCATGGGACCTAAGCATGCAACCAAGGACACATATTTGATTTTTCAACCAGTTTATATGCACTGGAGCATGTGCATGTAGTTCAAATTTGAATTATGCACCTGAAACGCCTACAAAACCAAGTTAATGTATAAAAACGTCCAAATGAACCCTGAATAATTCCAATTTTTTTGATGACACACCTATAGTTGCATGTGCACTGCAGATAAAAGTTCTAGCAATTAAAACACCATCCTTTGCGACTATGACCCCATTATGTAATTCAAATCAAGACAAAAAAATCAAGTAGATCGCACACAGTTTATTATCACCAACCGTGTGAGATGCAGTACAAAATATCTTGGAGCGCCCTCGGAGTGTCAAGCATGCTACCCCGCTCCTGAAAATATCATTTCACTGTTCAATTGTCGCCGGTGAAAGATGGGGCCATGGACCCATGTCGTGAGGGCAACTTCGGTGGCCCACTCTGACGAGAGCGCGGCCGCAGCCGCCAGGTGCATGTTAACAAGCTTCGTGAGGGCAACCGCAATCTGCGTCCAGGCGGCCAAGGCAGCCCAAACGGCCGTTGTTGCTTCTCAGGCAACGGCAGCTGATAACCCACAAGTATGGGGTTCGCAATAGCTTTCGAGGGTAGAGTATTCAACCCAAATTTATTGATTCGACACAAGGGGAGCCAAAGAATATTCTCAAGTATTAGCAGCTGAGTTGTCAATTCAACCACACCTGGAAACTTAGTATCTGCAGCAAAGTGTTTAGTAGCAAAGTAATATGGTAGTGATGGTAACGGTAACAAAGGAGTAACTAAAGCAAAGTAATGTTTTTGGTATTTTGTAGTGATTGTAACAATAGCAACGGGAAAGTAAATAAGCGTAAACCAGTATATGGAAAGCTCGTAGGCATCAGATCAATGATGGATAATTATGCCGGATGTGGTTCATCATGTAACAGTCATAACATAGGGTGACACAGAACTAGCTCCAGTTCGTCAATGTAATGTAGGCATGTATTCCGAATATAGTCAAACGTGCTTATGGAAAAGAACTTGCATGACATCTTTTGTCCTACCCTCCCGTGGCAGTGGGGTCCTTACAGAAACTAAGGGATATTAAGGTCTCCTTTTAATAGAGAACCGGAACAAAGCATTAACATATAGTGAATACATGAACTCCTCAAACTACGATCATCACCGGTAAGTATCCCGATTATTGTCGCTTCAGGGTTAACGGATCATAACACATAATAGGTGACTATAGACTTGCAAGATAGGATCTAGAACTCTCATATATTGATGAAAACATAATAGGTTCAGATCTGAAATCATGGCACTCGGGCCCTAGTGACAAGCATTAAGCATAGCAAAGTCATAGCAACATCAATCTCAGAACATAGTGGATACTAGGGATCAAACCCTAACAAAACTAACTCGATTACATGGTGAATCTCATCCAACCCATCCCCATCCAGGAAGCCTACGATAGAATTACTCACGCACGGCGGTGAGCATCATGAAATTGGTGATGGAGGATGGTTGATGATGACGAGGCGACGAATCCCCCTCTCCGGAGCCCCGAATGGACTCCAGATCAGCCCTCCCGAGAGGTTTTAGGGCTTGGCGGCGGCGCCGTATCGTAAAACGCGATGATTTCTTCTCCCTTATTTTTTTTTCTCCCCGAAAGCAGTTATATAGAGTTGGAGTTGGAATCGGGGGGTCTCTAGGGGGCCCACGAGGTAGGGGCGCGCCCTAGGGGGGCACCCCCACCCTCGTGAGAAGGGTGTGGGCCCCCTGGTCTTCATCTTTGGCAAGGATTTTTTATTATTTATTGTAAGATATCACGTGGAGTTTCAGGTCATTCCAAGAACTTTTGTTTTCTGCACATAAAACAACATCATGGCAATTCTGCTGAAAACAGCGTTAGTCCGGGTTAGTTCCATTCAAATCATACAAGTTAGAGTCCAGAACAAGGGCAAAAGTGTTTGGAAAGGTAGATACGTTGGAGACGTATCAGCGGTAGCATCTGCCTCGGGGATAGCAACTGGCGAGAGCGGCACAGCAGATGTCCGTTCCGCAACGGTGGCCTTAGCCTTGATGGAGGCCGCCCACAACCATGTCGAGGTCGTCCACGCGTAGCTCGTGGCGGTCACCACACAAATCGAACGAAGCTTCTCCGACAATGGTCGGCAACCCACGGCCGAAGAGTTAGCAATCGCCAAGAGAGTTCGAGCAGCCGTCCGTTCCTGCCCAGCATACCTTGCCATGACGGAGCCGCCAAAGCCCAGATCGCCACCGCCCACGCCCAGCTCATGGCGGCCTATTCCAAAGATATGGCGGATGCGGATGGCGAGATGCTTGCGGAGTATGGTGCAATTGATGCCATGGAGCCCCTTCCCCAGGAGACCGTCGGGCACGAGCTGGACATGGAGGCGGCGGCAGAGATCGACGAGCACCAGCCTAGTAATACTCTTTGTTTTGTTTAATTAAGAGCAATGGTCTTTAATTTGTTAGAGTAATGTTTAGGCCAGCTACCTCTATTTAGTTGCTGAACTTGCTCGATTAAGAAGTGTGGGTGTAATGTAGTCTCCTTTGTGTACCCAAATTATGCAATGACGTGGATGACCACTGTAACCAGAGAAATTCGAACCAAAATTTTTGATGTTCAAACTCATCACACATGGGTTAAGCTATCTGAACCATTTATCATATTCACATATCGTACACAGTTCTGAATAAGGCACTGTGTCTGATGACACTTTGCACGCCAGTTTTTTTATGAAGCGATTCCAAATTTTCGGCTTTCGCGAAAATATCTACCTCCCCACCCCCTCCCCAACCAAAAGCCACATTTCCCCTCTTTCCGCCTTCCTTTTCAAGTTGAAACCTTCACACCTTGCTTGTAGCGCCGACTCCTCGCCGGCGACCCTCCTTCACGCTGCTTGGCCTCGCCTATCCAGGTAGGTAATCCACACCCGAGCCCCATCCTCCTCCTTCCACATCCCACATGCCCCGACCGTCGGTGCGAGCGTGACACCTTTCACCCAAATCACCGACCCCTCCACTAAATAAGTGCTGCCCTAAGCCATGGTGCACGCAGTATAGCCAGGATCTCAAGGAGCATTTGGCAGCGGAGAAGCAAATCGCGGCCGCACGCATGGATGAGGTCGCGATGGATGCCATTCGTGTCGAACCCCAGATCTTGGAGGAGCACCTTGCCATTTTCTAGCTACGCAAGTTAAGTATGCTTGATTTACCCGTTGCGTGTGTTGCTCCTGCCTTTCCTTCACAAATTCTAGTGAATTGTGCTATCTAATTTTACCATGCAATCTGTTGCTCTAGTGTATATGTTCTATATGTCGTGCAGTGTGGTGCTCACTTATTAACTGCTTTGTTAATTAGTTGTCATCTTCAGTTAACTATTTTGTTCAATTCTGCAAATGTGATGTTCAATTCTTCAGGATGCAATTTTGTATTGTCTTCCATGTGAGAAATAAATTGAATTTATCTTTACAAAATACATGAGAAACGAATACAATTGCTATATTTCCAAGTTGTCAAGTATGCTTGGTTTTGTTATACATTGTGTAATGTGGTGCTCAATTAACGTTTGGTTCATTTGTCTTGTGGTGTTTAGTTAACTATTTGGTTCAATTCTGCAATGTGATGTTCAATAGTTGTGGGTGCATTCTGTTATTGTATACCATGTGAGGAATAAATTGAATTTGGTTGTAATAAATACATGAGAAACAAATACAATTGCTATATTTCCAAGTTGTTAAGCATGCTTGCTTTGGTTAACTGTCTGATCTTCTATTAGGAGTATCTTATATTGTGCAATGTGGTGCTCAGTTAATGTTCGGTTCATTTGTTGTGGTGTTTAGTTAACTGCTTGGTTCAATTCTGCAATGCGATTTCCAATTGTCGTGGGTAGAATTTTCTATTGTTGTGCATGTGAGGAATAAATCAAATTTGGCTGTACTTAATACATGAGAAACATATACAAGTACTATATTTCCTACTTCTTAATCATGCTTGGTTTGGATAAATGGGTTTTCCATGTGGCTTGAATTAATCTGATGAATTTGCAATGTGCTTATTTTTCATCAACATATTTTACTGGTAGCATGCGAACCCTTACTTAACTTGATGACTAACTACCTTATATGTGCTGCAGGGAAACAATGGGAAGCACTGAGGTTTACAATCGAGGTTAGAACATGCATGGTCTGTTGTCTAATAGCACATTATTGTTGGGGAACGTAGCAGAAATTCAAAATTTTCCTACGTGTCACCAAGATCTATCTATGGAGAAACCAGCAACGAGGGGAAGGAGAGTGCATCTACATACCATTGTAGATCGCTAAGCGGAAGCGTTCAAGAGAACGGGGTTGATGGAGTCGTGCTCGTCGTGATCCAAATCACCGATGACCAAGTGCCGAACGAACGGCACCTCCGCGTTCAACACACATACAGCCCGGTGACGTCTCCCATGCCTTGATCCAGCAAGGAGAGACGGAGAGGTTGAGGAAGACTCCATCCAGCAGCAGCACAATGGCGTGGTGGTGATGGAGGAGCGTGGCAATCCCGCAGGGCTTCGCCAAGCACCACAGGAGATGAGGAAGAAGAGATGCAGGGCTGCACCAACGAGAGATCGAATCGCATGTTTTGGGCAGCCCCTAGGCCTCATATATATAGGGGAAGGGGAGGAGGGTGCGCCCCCTCTAGGGTTCCCACCCCTAGAGGGGCGGCAGCCCCAAACCCATCTATGGGTGGCGGCCACAAGGGGGGAGGAGAGGGAGGCGCAGGGAGTATGGGCCTTAGGGCCCATCTGCCCTCAGGGTTTGCCCCCTCTCCCCTTCTAGGCGCATGGGCCATGGTGGGAGGCGCCCTAGCCCACCTAGGGGCTGGTGCCTTCTCACACTTGGCCCATGTATGCCTCTGGGGCTTGTGGCCCCATTTGGTGGACCCCCGGGACCCTCTCGGTGGTCCCGGTACGTTACCGTTAAACCCCGAAACTTTTCCGGTGACCAAAACAGGACTTCCCATATATAAATCTTTACCTCCGGACCATTCCAGAACTCCTCGTGACGTCCGGGATCTCATCCGGGACTCCAAACAACATTCGGTAACCACATACAAACTTCCTTTATAACCCTAGCGTCATCGAACCTTAAGTGTGTAGACCCTACGGGTTCGGGAGACATGCAGACATGACCGAGACGTTCTCCGGTCAATAACCAACAGCGGGATCTGGATACCCATGTTGGCTCCCATATGTTCCACGATGATCTCATCGGATGAACCACGATGTCAAGGACTTAATCAATCCCGTATACAATTCCCTTTGTCTAGCGGTATTATACTTGCCCAAGATTCGATCGTCGGTATACCGATACCTTGTTCAATCTCGTTACCGGAAAGTCTCTTTACTCGTTCCGTAACACATCATCTCGTGATCAACCCCTTGGCCACATTGTGCACATTATGATGATGTCCTACTGAGTGGGCCCAGAGATACCTCTCCGTTTACACGGAGTGACAAATCCCAGTCTCGATTCGTGCCAACCCAACAGACACTTTCGGAGATACCTGTAATGCACCTTTATAGCCACCCAGTTACGTTGTGACGTTTGGTACACCCAAAGCATTCCTACGGTATCCGGGAGTTGCACAATCTCATGGTCTAAGGAAAAGATACTTGACATTAGAAAAGCTTTAGCATACGAACTACACGATCTTTGTGCTAGGCTTAGGATTGGGTCTTGTCATCACATCATTCTCCTAATGATGTGATCCCGTTATCAATGACATCCAATGTCCATGGTCAGGAAACCGTAACCATCTATTGATCAACGAGCTAGTCAACTAGAGGCTTACTAGGGATATGGTGTTGTCTATGTATCCACACATGTATCTGAGTTTCCTATCAATACAATTATAGCATGGATAATAAACGATTATCATGAACAAGGAAATATAATAATAACTAATTTATTATTGCCTCTAGGGCATATTTCCAACAGTCTCCCACTTGCACTAGAGTCAATAATCCAGTTCACATCGATATGTGATTAACACTTAAGGTCACATCCCCATGTGACTAACACCCAAAGAGTTCTGGGTTTGAACATGTTATGCTTGTGAGAGAGGTTATAGTCAACGGGTCTGAACCTTTCAGATCCGTGTGTGCTTTACAAATCTCTATGTCATCTACTAGGTGTAGCTACCACGCTCTATTTGGAGCCATTTCAAATAACTGTTCTACTTGGAGTTATTCTAAATTGTTGCTCCATTATACGTATCCGGTATCTCTACTCAGAGCTATCCGGATAGGTGTTAAGCTTGCATCGTTGTAACTCTTTACGTCGAACTCTTTATCACCTCCATAACCGAGAAAATTCCTTAGTACACTAGTTAATAAGGATAACTTTGACCGCTGTACTATGATCCATTCTTGGATCACTCTTGTACCCCTTTACTGACTCATGGCAAGGCACACTTCAGGTGCGGTACACAGCATAGCATACTGTAGAGCCTATGTCTTAAGCATAGGGGACGACCTTCGTCCTTTCTCTCTATTCTGCCGTGGTCGAGCTTTAAGTCTTAACTTCATACCTTACAACTCAGGCAAGAACTCCTTCTTTGACTGATCCATCTTGAACACCTTCAAGATCATGTCAAGGTATGTGCTCATTTGAAAGTACCATTAAGCGTTTTGATCTATCCTTATAGATCTTGATGCTCAACGTTCAAGTAGCTTAATCCAGGCTTTCCATTGAAAAGCACTTTCCAAATAACCCTATATGCTTTCCAGAAATTCTACGTCATTTCTGATCAACAATATGTCAACATATATTTATCAGAAATTCTATAGTGCTCCCACTCACTTCTTTGGAAATACAAGTTTCTCATAAACTTTGTATACAGCCAAAACTTTGATCATCTTATCAAAGCATACATTCCAACTCCGAGATGCTTACTCCAGTCCTTAGAAGGATTGCTGGAGCTTTGCATACTTATTAGCATCTTTCAGGATTGACAAAACCTTCCGGTTTGTATCACATACAACCTTTCCTCAAAAAAAACGTCGAGGAAACAATGTTTTGACATCCTATCTGCAAGATTTCATAAATAATGCAGTAATCGCTAATATAATTCCAACAGACTCTTAGCATCGCTACGAGTGAGAAAGTCTCATCGTAGTCAACTCCTTGAACTTGTCAAAAAACATCTTAACGACAAGTCGAGCTTTCTTAATGGTGACATTTACCATCATTGTCCGTCTTCCTTTTAAAATCCATCTGCACTCAACAGCCTTACGACCATCGAGCTGTTCTGCCAAAGTCTACACTTTGTTTTCATACATGGATCCTCTCTCGGATTTTATGGCCTCGAGCCATTTATCGGAATCCGGGCCCACCATCGCTTCTCCATAGCTCATAGGTTCATTGTTGTCTAGCAACATGACTTCCAAGACAGGATTACGTACCACTCTGAAGTAGTACGCATCCTTGTCATCCCACGAGGTTTGGTAGTGACTTAATCTGAAGTTTCATGATCACTATCATAAGCTTCCACTTCAATTGGTGTAGGTGCCACAGGAACAACTCTTTGTGCCTTGCTATACACTAGTTGAAGAGACGGTTCAATAACCTCATCAAGTCTCCACGATCCTCCTACTCAATTCTTTCGAGAGAAACCTTTCCTCGAGAAAGGACCCGATTGAAGAAACAATCCATATTGCTTTCGGATCTGAATTAGGAGGTATACCCAACTGTTTTGGGTGTCCTATGAAGATGCATTTTATCCGCTTTGGGTTCGAGCTTATCAATCCTGAAACTTTTCACATAAGCGTCGCAGCCCCAAACCTTTAAGAAACGACAACTTAGGTTTCTCTAAACCATAATTCATACGATGTCATCTCAACGGAATTACGTGGTGCCCTATTTAAAGTTAATGTGGTTGTCTCTAATGCCTAACCCATGAACGATAGTGGTAATTTGATAAGAGACATCATGGTACGCACCATATCTAATAGGGTGCAACTATGATGTTCGGACATACCATCACACTATGGTATTCCAGGCGGTATTAATTGTGAAACAATTTCCACGGTGTCTTAATTGCGTGCCAAAGCTCGTAACTCAGATACTCATCTCTATGATCATATCATAGACATTTTATCCTCTTGTCACGATGATCTTCAACTTCACTCTGAAATTACTTGAACCATTCAATAATTCGGACTTGTGTTTCAGCAAGTAAATATACTCAACATCTACTCGAATCATCTGTGAAGTCAGAACATAACGATATTCACTACATGCCTCAGCACTCATTGGACTGCACACATCAAAATGTGTTACTTCCAACAGGTTGCTACCTTGTTCCATCTTACTGAAACCGAGGCTTTTCAGTCATCTTGCCCATGTGGTTTGATTTGTATATCTCAAGTGATTCAAAATCAAGTGAGTCCAAACGATCCATCTGCATGGAGTTTCTTCATGCGTATACACCAATAGACATGGTTTGCATGTCTCAAACTTTTCAAAAACGAGTGAGTCCAAAGATCCATCAACATGGAGCTTCTTCATGCGTTTTACACCAATATGACTTACATGGCAGTGCCACAAGTAAGTGGTACTATCATTACTATCTTATATCTTTTGGCATGAAAATGTGTATCACTACGATCGAGATTCAATAAACCATTCTTTTAGGTGCAAGACCATTGAAGGTATTTATTCAAATAAATAGAGTAACCATTATTCTCCTTAAATGAATAACCGTATTGCGATAGACATAATCCAATCATGTCTATGCTCAACGCAAACACCAAATAATAATTATTCTGGTTTAATACTAATCTTGATGGTAGAGGGAGCGTGCGATGTTTGATCACATCAAAATTGGAAACACTTCCAACACATATCGTCAGCTCTCCTTTAGCTAGTCTCCGTTTTATTCCGTAGCCTTTTATTTCGAGTTACTAACACTTAGCAACCGAACCGGTATCTAATACCCTGGTGCTACTAGAAGTACTAGTAAAATACACAATAACTTAATGTATATCCAATATACTTCTATCGACCTTGCCAACCTTCTTATCTACCAAGTATCTAGGGTAATGCTGCTCCAGTGGTTGTCCCCTTTATTACAGAAGCACTTAGTCTCGGGTTTGGGTTCAACCTTGGGTTTCTTCACTAGAGCAGCAGCTGATTTGCCGTTTCATGAAGTATCCCTTCTTGCCCTTGCCCTTCTTGAAACTAGTGGTTTCACCAACCATCAACAATTGATGCTCCTTCTTGATTTCTACTTTCACGGTGTCAAACATCACGAATATCTCAAGGATCATCATATCTATCCCTGATTTGTTATAGTTCATCACAAAGCTCTAGCAGCTTGGTGGCAATGACTTTGGAGAAGCATCGCTATCTCATCTGGAAGATCAACTCCCACTCGATTCAAGTGATTGTTGCACTCAGACAATCTGAGCACAAGCTCAACGATTGAGCTTTTCTCCCTTAGTTTGCAGGCTAAGAAAATCGTTGGAGGTCTACCTCTTGACGTGGGCACGAGCCTGAAATCCCAATTTCAACCCTCGAAACATCTCATATGTTCCGCGATGTTTCGAAAACGTCTTTGGTGCCTCAACTCTAAACCGTTTAACTGAACTATCACGTAGTTATCAAAACGTGTATGTCCGATGTTCGCAACATCCACAGACGACGTTTGGGGCTCAGCACACTGAGCGGTGCATTAAGGACATAAGCTTTCTACTGTCCGCATAATCGCTACTGTCATCTTTCAACTATATTTTCTCTAGGAACATATCTAAACAGTGGAACTAAAGCGCGAGCTTACGACATAATTTGCAAAAGGTCTTTTGACTATGTTCAAGATAATTAAGTTCACCTTATGAACTCCCACTCAGATAGACATCCCTCTGGTCATCTAAGTGATTACATGATCCGAGTCAACTAGGCCATGTCCGATCATCACGTGAGACGGACTAGTCATCATCGGTGAACATCTTCATGTTGATCGTATCTACTATACGACTCATGCTCGACCTTTCGGTCTCTGTGTTCCGAGGCCATGTCTGTACATGCTAGGCTCGTCAAGTTAACCCTAAGTGTTTCGCGTGTGTAAATCTGTCTTACACCCGTTGTATGTGAACGTAAGAATCCATCACACCCGATCATCACGTGGTGCTTAGAAGCGACGAACTTTAGCAACGGTGCACAGTTAGGGGAAACACTTTCTTGAAATTTTAATGAGGGATCATCTTATTTACTACCGTCGTTCTAAGCAAATAAGATGCAAAAACATGATAAACATCACATGCAATCAAATAGTGACATGATATGGCCAATATCATTTTGCTCCTTTTGATCTCCAGCTTCGGGGCTCCATGATCATCATCGTCACCGGCATGACACCATGATCTCCATCATCATGATCTCCATCATCGTGTCTTCATGAAGTTGTCTCGCCAACTATTACTTCTACTACTATGGCTACCGGTTAGCAATAAAGTAAAGTAATTACATGGCGTTGTTCAATGACACACAGATCATACAATAAATAAAGACAACTCCTATGGCTCCTGCCGGTTGTCATACTCATCGACATGCAAGCCGTGAATCCTATTACAAGAACATGATCAATCTCATACATCACATATCATTCATCACATTCTTCTTGGCCATATCACATCACATAGCATACCCTGCAAAAACAAGTTAGACGTCCTCTAATTGTTGTTTGCATGTTTTACGTGGCTGCTATGGGTTTCTAGCAAGAACGTTTCTTACCTACGCAAAACCACAACGTGATATGCCAATTGTTATTTACCCTTCATAACGACCCTTTTCATCGAATCCGCTCCGACTAAAGTGGGAGAGACTGGCACCCGCTAGCCACCTTATGCACCAAGTGCATGTCAGTCGGTGGAACCTGTCTCACGTAAGAGTACGTGTAAGGTCGGTCCGGGCCGCTTCATCCCACAATACCGTCGAAACAAGATTGGACTAGTAACGGTAAGCATATTGAACATCATCAACGCCCACAACTACTTTGTGTTCTACTCGTGCAAAGAATCTACGCAATAGACCTAGCTCATGATGCCACTGTTGGGGAACGTAGCAGAAATTCAAAATTTTCCTACGTGTCACCAAGATCTATCTATGGAGAAACCAGCAACGAGGGGAAGGAGAGTGCATCTACATACCCTTGTAGATCGCTAAGCGGAAGTGTTCAAGAGAACGGGGTTGATGGAGTCGTACTCGTCGTGATCCAAATCACCGATGACCAAGTGCCGAACGGACGGCACCTCCGCGTTCAACACACGTACAGCCCGGTGACGTATCCCATGCCTTGATCCAGCAAGGAGAGAGGGAGAGGTTGAGGAAGACTCCATCCAGCAGCAGCACAACGGTGTGGTGGTGATGGAGGAGCGTGGCAATCCCGCAGGGCTTCGCCAAGCACCACAGGAGAGGAGGAAGAAGAGATGCAGGGCTGCACCAACGAGAGATCAAATCGCGTGTTTTGGGCAGCCCCTAGGCCTCATATATATAGGGGAAGGGGAGGAGGGTGCGCCCCCTCTAGGGTTCCCACCCCTAGAGGGGCGGCAGCCCCAAACCCATCTATGGGTGGCGGCCACAAGGGGGGAGGAGAGGGAGGCGCAGGGAGTATGGGCCTTAGGGCCCATCTGCCCTCAGGGTTTGCCCCCTCTCCCCTTCTAGGCGCATGGGCCATGGTGGGAGGTGCCCTAGCCCCCCTAGGGGCTGGTGCATTCTCACACTTGGCCCATGTATGCCTCTGGGGCTTGTGGCCCCACTTGGTGGACCTCCGGGACCCTCCCGGTGGTCCCGGTACGTTACCGATAAACCCCGAAACTTTTCCGGTGACCAAAACAGGACTTCCCATATATAAATATTTACCTCCGGACCATTCCGGAACTCCTCGTGACGTCCGGGATCTCATCCGGGACTCCGAACAACATTCGGTAACCACATACAAACTTCCTTTATAACCCTAGCGTCATCGAACCTTAAGTGTGTAGACCCTACGGGTTCGGGAGACATGCAGACATGACCGAGACGTTCTCCGGTCAATAACCAACAGCGGGATCTGGATACCCATGTTGGCTCCCATATGTTCCACGATGATCTCATCGGATGAACCACGATGTCAAGGACTTAATCAATCCCGTATACAATTCCCTTTGTCTAGCGGTATTATACTTGCCCAAGATTCGATCGTCGGTATACCGATACCTTGTTCAATCTCGTTACCGGCAAGTCTATTTACTCATTCCGTAACACATCATCCCGTGATCAACCCCTTGGTCACATTGTGCACATTATGATGATGTCCTACCGAGTGGGCCCAGAGATACCTCTCCGTTTACACGGAGTGACAAATCCCAGTCTCGATTCGTGCCAACCCAACAGACACTTTCGGAGATACCTGTAATGCACCTTTATAGCCACCCAGTTACGTTGTGACGTTTGGTACACCCAAAGCATTCCTACGGTATCCGGGAGTTGCACAATCTCATGGTCTAAGGAAAAGATACTTGACATTATAAAAGCTTTAGCATACGAACTACACGATCTTTGTGCTAGGCTTAGGATTGGGTCTTGTCCATCACATCATTCTCCTAATGATGTGATCTCGTTATCAATGACATCCAATGTCCATGGTCAGGAAACCGTAACCATCTATTGATCAACGAGCTAGTCAACTAGAGGCTTACTAGGGACATGGTGTTGTCTATGTATCCACACATGTATCTGAGTTTCCTATCAATACAATTATAGCATGGATAATAAACGATTATCATGAACAAGGAAATATAATAATAACTAATTTATTATTGCCTCTAGGGCATATTTCCAACAATTATTGTGCCTGCGCAGGAACCATTCCAATATTTAGGTTTTTAACAATTTGGTCTTGCACATGTAGGTCCTCGTGTTAGAGGTTTTGACTCATTGTTTGACCCTTTTTGCATATGGGGAAATGAGTTGTCCATGAATATCAGTCAAATCAAGAAACTCAGAAAGATTGTTAGGATAAAGAAATTAGCGACAAAAAAACAACAAGATCTTTGTCTGCACAATGAAGAAGACATCAGATCACTATAGGATGGTACTAACTATTATACCTTGCCTTTTTTATTCCTTTGCCCTATTTCCAATATAGAGAAGATATTTATGCACATCCTTGTTTCCAGGCCTTTCCAAAGCAGTTCACTAATGATTACCTCTCAAAACACCTGTATGGTCAGGAGGCGAGGAAGGTATTCATACAACACCCATGGTTCAATATTGAAGTGTTCCTGAAGAGGACGAAGGATGGACGGTCAATCATCCACATGCACTGGCCTAAAGTTACAAAGACCTTCAACATCAATAAAGGCTCAATATTCGCCTTCTGCTTCAGCGGTTTTCCACATGACATACATCTGTCTATGTACCATCTATGATGCTAATTTTGAAAGGTTATAGATGTTGCATGTGAAACTTAGTGCTGGTGTAGTTGTGTAATGGGGTAGCTGAGTGCTGAAGCTATATGATGTTGTACTCTGATGTATTTCAATTATGAAAATGAAATACATTGTGTGCTTAATATGAAATGTCAATTAGATTAATAAATGGATTATTAATAATCAGATAATTAGCCTGCTAATTGGGTTTTTCTATTGCAAACGGTTATTGAGAAAACATCGTTAGATTAATGTGTTATTGCAAATGGTTATTCAATAACGCACACAGTTTCTAGGAATAAACTGTGTTAGATTAATGAACAATCACACACGATATCCTCTTGAAAACTGTTTGCGTTAGGCCACCTGGCGCAACCGTTTACCACATAAAAACTGTGTGTGATAGACAGCCCTTGACACATAGTTTCTTCTACGCACCGTGTGTGATGCATTCAATAACGCAAATGATAAAACTGTTAATACCGTGTGCAATGGAAACGCTATCATAAATAATTTAACAGGGAAAATTGTGTGTGATGTACTTGCAAACAGAAATGTTTTCCTTGGAGTGACTATGTGGGATGTATATACGAACGGAAACGTTTAGCGGTGACTGACTGTGTGGGATGTACTAACGACCGGAAATGATCGCCTATATAATTGTATTTTTTAGCACTACTGTATGTATAACCATATTTGGTTGCTCGCCGGTCGCACACGACCTCATTTTGCCGAGCGTGTGTGCCAGGAGGGCATATCCCCGACGGTTTCTGGGTCATGTGGGAAGGACCCCCCTATCGCCCACACTTACTAGGCGACGGTTCCAAATGTCGTTGCGGAAAGCGGTTAAAACCCGTTTGTATAGCACCTCGCTATACTAGTGATGGGCTAGGGGCTCCGCCGGCCCCATTTATAGTCAGAGGATGGCCAACCGTCGGCCACTCACGCCCCGAGCCACGATGGCCTTTCTGCATGCATCAGGCAGTTGTCAAGTCGGTCAGTTGCCGAGGCGGCATGGGGAAGTGGATACGCCCACGTCCCACCAAGCGCCACGCGTCGAATCGGTCCGTAGGCGATTGGGGCCCGCGACGCTACGCCCTTGCCCCTTGGCTCCGCCTCGAAGCCAAGTCCGAGCCCGCCGTGCACCCGAGGGCTACTGTCGGCGTTCTGGGAACCAGGGTACCAGACTTACCTGCCCGTGGCCCATGGCGTGGCTTCATCGATGGCCTGGTACGGCCTGTCCACGACACCTCCAAGACAAGACCCTCATGACGGGCCAAGCCTCATGAGGCGGGCGACATCAAGACCTCCCGAGGGGGCGGCCTTCCCAAGCTGGCCTCTGAGGAGCGGAGATTTCTATGCCGGTGCCCACCTCATGAGGTTGAGGTGACGCAAACCACGATGACCAAGGTCAGGCGGGCGCCAGCGGGCGCAGAGGAGCAAGTTTCCTCTTTGGTGCTAAGGAGGAAAGCACAGGCGTGGGGTCCCGAAGAATCAGCCAAAGGTTTCCATTCCCGTGCAACAAGACAGAGACCGCCAGGATGGATGTCATCACTGAGCCCACCGTGGCGTCACGACCAGAAGCTTTGCAGGAGAAGACCACCTTTTGTCAGGATAAGGTGTCCTACCTATCCCCTTTTAAATTGGCCATTGTGGGATTACTTCCCGCCTACATTTTGGGGGAAGAGGACTGAGGCCACTATAAATATAGCCTAGCCACCACCATAGAAAGAGAGACCTCACTAGCTCACACCCACACCAGAGCAGACCTCACGACGTTGTTCTTCCCTTGTACTAATTCATACTCAGCCCCCCGCGAGGCTAATCCGCCACAAAGCAGGATTAGGGTCTTACACCGCAAGGTGGCCTGAACCTTGGTAAACTCATGTGTCCCTCTTCTTTCTTATTCATCGAGCTAGGCCGTGGGAGTGACGAACTGGTTGGCTGGAGAGGTTGAGTACTTCGCTCACGCCCCAGAGTTTGAACCTTTCTTGGGTTTGCGAAGCCTTGAATCCGACAGGCACCTCTGACACAGATCATCAAACAAACCACCTAAAATGTCCACGAACAGGAGACCGGGCGGAGGCCCTTCAACGATATTCCTCATTTGCGTACCGTTGGTTGTGATCGACAAATGGCTGGGCGGACCTAGAGGAGAAAGAGATATGGGCTATGGGGATACTTGATCCAACTGACAGTGAGACGGGTGGATTGTCTCGATGAGACCTCCTATTTGCTGCATTCTGTGATAGTGAGAAATAATGCATAGCGGAGCCTACCTAGGTGGGTCCATTAGCAGGCATTGAGCGCACGACACTGTAGCGCGGTTCTTATTACCGCAAAGCGGTTTTTGGTACTCTAGTGCGTTTTTCTGTTACTGTAGCGAGTGGTTCAAAAAGAATCGAATAAATTTTGAAAAGAATGAACATTTTTTGAGTTTTTGTTCTTTCAAATGTGAACATTTTTTTTGAAATTTCAAACATTTTCTGAAAATCGAACATTTTTTTAAGTTTTGAATGATTCTTGAAAATTATTCACAATTTTCAAAATTTCAAAATAAAATAAAATTTGTGAAGATTTTTAAGAACATGAACACATTTTGAAAATAGGAAACCAATTTTGAAATGGATTGATTTAAAAGTCAAACACTTCATGACATTTAAAAGATTTTTGTACACACAGATTTTTGAGAAAAATTTCGAACTGAACACAGAAAAAGAAAGAAGAAAACCGACAAATAAAAACAACATAGAAAAGACAGAAAAATCATGAAACCAAACCAGAATCTTGTAGAAAGTTCCTACAACTAGAAAACCCAGAGTAAGAATCTTTCGAGAACAGCAAATTGTGCAGGCAAGTAAATGGGCCAGCCCAGTGTGCCGCTCGCATCGCTGCGTGTGTGCTAATAGCTAACAATTCATCGTAACGAGCGGCGTATAGACAAATCATTCGAACTCCCCTAGAGCCCCACCCCGTCCCCAATTTAAAGATGATCTGTGTGATTTCAGGTTGCCCGAAAGGTTCTGTGGACATTTAAGGATTGGTGTTGGAAGCCTAAAACTATCCGCGAGCATTCACGGTTTTTTTATGATCCGCCAAGATGCCTTAAGAAAATCTAATAATACACACATTATATTCTTCCTGTATGATAAGGGGAAACTCACTTTCTTTTGCATGATATACAGTGTCTCATTAATAAAAAATCAGTTACAAGCCACTTAAACACCGACATTACAGAGCTGAAAAGAAAGGATAATTCTACGCAAAAACCAGCGCCCATCCCTCTCCATCAAGAAAAAAAGAGATATATCCACCTCTTCACCCAAGCTCGACGCGGCTTTATCGCTGATCAGCAGCTTTACGGACCTCAAAATTAGTTTGCCTGAAGCAAAATCATTCCCGTTGAAAGAATCATATCGGGGCAACATGTTCCCGTACACGCCATCGAACTCCATAACTGACACCCCCCGCAAGACTACGACGTCGAAGGAGGAAACCAAAACTGTCAACCTCCGGAAGGAAATATGCCCTAGAGGCAATAATAAAGTTGTTATTTTATATTTTCTTATATTATGATAAATGTTTATTACTCAGGCTAAAATTGTATTAACCAGAAACTTGATACATGTGTGGATACATAAACAAAACACCTAGCTCATTAATCAAAGATGGTTAGGTTTCCTAACCATAGACATGTGTTGTCATTTGATGAACGAGATTACATCATTAGGAGAATGATGTGATGGACAAGATCCACCCGTTAGCTTAGCATAATGATCGTTAAGTTTTATTGATATTGCTTTCTTCATGACTTCTACATATTCCTTTGACTATGATATTATGCAACTCCCAAATACTGGAGAAACACCTTGTGTGCTATCAAACATCACAACGTAACTGGGTGATTATAAAGATGCTCTATAGGTGTCTCCGAAGGTGTTGGGGAGATAACTATTGAGTATAAACCGCCCAGGAGGGGCCGGGTTATACTCATAGTGGTTTATTCTTATTGAAGCCCATGAAGATAAGGAATATGGCGCTTTACGGTGGAGATTAACAAGAAGGCCTAAGGCCCAAAGGCGGATTATGTCCTGTAGAAGTAAATCGACATATGGTGTGTAACTTGTGTTGTAAGATAGGAAAGGTAGAAACCGAGCCGGACACGTTTATGAGTCGGCCGGGATTCTGTAAACCGTCGGGCGTCAACCTGTGTATATAAAGGGACGACCCGGTGGTGGTTCAAGGACAGAAAACAACAACTCGAGAGCTAGGCAAAGCGGATTCGCTCCTTGGTCATCGAAACCCTAGAAATCCCATCACAACTAGATTAGGCTTTTACCTTCACCGCAAGGGGCCGAACCAGTATAAAATCCTTGCGTCCTTTGTCCCGCTTTAACCCCTTTAAGCTAACTATGTTGCGATGGCTCCACGACTAAGTCCTCACACTAGAACATCTGCCGTGACAATCACATGACAGTTGGCACCCACCGTGGGGCTATCGCATGATGGTTTCAAGTTCTTAGAGGGCAGCTTCGAAGGGCTCAAGGGATACATTGTGGGCCGGATGACCAAGAGTCGTCGCGGCAAGTTCTACATCGATGATGCAGGCTGGGGCCCCGAGGCTGTTCAATTGAGTATGGATGTTGGGTCCCCTTCGGCGGTATTCACGTCTTCATTGGCAAGATCGGCGAACCGGGCCCTGAGCCGGACATCTGCACTGACATCATCGAAACGGCTGAGCGTGTGAGATCTGCCTGGGTTCAGCCTACCATGAAGCGTGCCTTCATGGGAGTCATCCACGGAGTGAAATCTGAGGATAAATCGGTATCTGGTGGTGAAACCGTCGTTTACTCTGATGACGAGTCATCTACCGGAGAGACCGAGTCATTGTATCAACTGCAAGATGGCCGGTTTGGGGGCTGTTCCGATGGCGACAGTATTCCGGACCCCTTTGATCTGCCGAGCCGAGTTGCGGTCTTCATGGCCGGTACACAGTCAGCGTGGCATTCTTCAACCACAACAGCAATGACCTCCGGTTCAGCAGCAGCGATAACAGCTGGGGCAGGAGGCCCTGCGCAACCGTCGGCTCAGGTTTTGTCTGATTTATTCGACACTTTGGCAACACTGCTGGCGATTGAAGTTAACCCGGCGAATCAGGATCAGCATAACGCGGAAGTCGCGAAGATAAAGGATCAGATAGCTCAAGCCAAGGCAGACCTGGCAGCCGAGAACACCAGAATGGCTGCGGAGCAGGCCGAGTTGGATGCACAGGCTTATCGGCTTATGTTGGATCAGAACGCATCAAATGATGTAATGAGGAGAAGGTACCGGTCCCACCTGCCTCCGATTTATGAGCCAAGGAATCTCTTTAACACTCCAGGAGTAGGAACCAGTAACCAGCCAGTGGTAAACCGGATAGAAGCACCTGGAACAGGGGCGCCGGTTCATTGCGCCCAATGGATCCGCCTCGTCTGAATATCCCGCCGCATCACGTGTCAACGCCTTTGGGTCATTACTCTAACCCCCTGGATAACATAGTCGCCGCCGCTTCATGATTGGCAGCTCTCCCAGTCAAAGTTGAGTCCCCCATAGCGGTTGAGACGCGACGGGCTAGGGAGCTCCTTCAGACAGCTTTGACTCAGCAGCACGCGTATTCATACAGCCGCAAGAGGATTCATTCCACCCCCCGCCCAAACCAGAGTTACAGCATGCACCTTGATGAATCGGCCGTGTCAAGCAGTGCACGGGACCGTAAGCTGCCTCAAGGGCATAATCCGGCAGGTGGTGGTACTAATGCCTAGGATTTGGTGGATCAGGGCAGAGCGCGTCGAGAAGCCGAGTTAGCGGCGCAGTATGCGGCCCGTCATCTTACTCCGGTTCGTCCAACAACTTAGGTGGAGCCAGGAGTTACCACCAGCTCTTTGGGGGTGTCGTGTCTCGCCCCAGCTCTGCGTAATGTACGGCTGCCTAAGGATTTCAAAGGTCCCCGCAAAGTGCCCAATTATACTGCTGATTTACCCCCCGAGTCATGGATCGAAAGCTATGAGATGGCAATGGAGATGCTGGATGTGGATGATGCGGCCTGTGCTAAATACTTCACCATGATGTTGGAAGGAACAACTCGCACTTAGCTGAAAAGTTTGCCAGCTAACTCCATTGGGTCATGGGCTGCGTTAAAGGCCCGGTTTATCCAGAATTTCAAGGACACGTGCAAGCAACCCATATCAATTGTGGAGTTAGCCGCATGTGTCCAAGAAGAAGGTGAATCGACAACCCATTGGGTGTGCTGGGTTTCGGAAATCTTGCATTCATCGGACCACATTAATGCCGATACATCAGTTTTAACGTTGGAGGGCAATTGTCGGTTCACGCCTTCGAAGCTGAAATTGGGACGGCTCAAGCGTCACTGCAATGACATGGGAATGCTTATGGCAGCTCTTGTTAAGTATGCCGACTCTGATAGTACCAAGGACCCCGAGTCTGATGATGAAAATTCGGGGAAGGGAAAGAAGAGTGGAAGTAACAAGGGGCAACAGCATAACCCGGCGGGTCATGGAAACAACGGTAAGCGCAAAGCAGATAACAGTTTGGATTTTGTGGCTAACACCAACACGCAGAATAATAATCAGCGTCGTAAAGGTAAACCGCCCTCGTGGAGTGGAGGATCAAGTGTCAATCTTGAGCAACTGTTAAACCAGCCTTGCCCAAGGCACGGGATGCGAGAGAGACCAGCCACACACCTTTGGAAGGATTGCTTTATTATGCGGGAGTTCAAAAACTTGGATCTTTTCTAATACGATCATGGGCCGCCCGGTGGTTCAGGAGGTGGTTCTCATGGGCCGGGTTATGGTGGAGGCAGTTTTGCTTCGGGATTTCAAGGCAATCAAAGCGGACATGGCAATCAAGGCAGTCAGGGCAACCAGGGTGGTTATAATCATCAGGGGAGTCAGCAGCAGCAGCAATCGGGTTACCAGAGCAATCCGAAGCAGTTGAATAGTGGGCAATATCATGTCTTCACCACTAGCTTATGCAAGCGTGATCAGAAGCTTCATAAAAGGGCAGTAAACTCTGTTGAACCGGTAGTGCCCCGTTATCTGTGATGGTCTGAACAACCCATTTTGTGGAGTTGAGAGGATCATCCACCCCGGGTTGATAATCCGGGTCATCTGGCATTGGTGGTGGCACCTCAGGTTGGGGGGTATAAGTTCACCAAGGTGCTCATGGATGGAGGGAGTAGTATCAATATCCTTTATTATGAAACCTTCCTTCGCATGGCGTTGACAGATAAAAATCTTAAACCGCCGAACACTGTTATCCATGGTGTGGTGCTTGGTAAATCGGCGTACCCAGTTGGTAAGATAGCTCTAGAGGTTGCTTTTGGAGATGATCATGACTCAAGATGAGAGAGATTGACTTTTGAATTAGTGAAAATCAATAGCCCTTATCATGCCCTATTTGGACGGCCGGCTTATGCTAAGTTCATGGCAAGGCCCTGTTATGTGTATCTGCAGCTCAAGATGCCGGGTCATAAGGGGACCATCATGGTACATGGGAGCCGTAAGATAGCTTTGGAATGTGAAGAGGGTGATGCGGCCTATGCTGAGTCAGTTTGTGCAACAGAGGAGTTGAAATTTTATAAGGACAATGTTGATCCGGCGGATATGACTTCTTTGAAAAAACCAACTACAGAGCATGATCCAGCATTAAAGTTTAAATCGGCTGAGGAAACCAAGTTAGTTGATTTTGTTCCTGGCGATTCATCCAAGCAGTTTAGCATCAGTGCTAATTTGGATCCAAAATAGGAAAGCGCGCTCATCAAGTTCATCCTTGAGAACCGGGACATCTTTGCATGGAAACCTTCTGACATGCCAGGTGTACCAAGGGAACTCGCTGAGCACACTCTTAATATTGATCCTAAGTTTAAACCGGTCAGGCAGTTTCTCCGTCGCTTCAATGAAGAAAGGCATAAGGCTATTGGTGAGGAGGTAGCCCGGCTCTTGGCGGCAGGGTTTATTGTGGAGGTTTTTCACCCTGAGTGGTTAGCTAACCCGGTGCTAGTGCTTAAGAAGAACGACACTTGGCGGATGTGTGTGGACTACACAGATTTGAACAAGGCTTGTCCAATTGATCCCTTTGCTCTCCCTCGTATTGATCAAATCATTGATGCTACGGCGGGTTGTGAGCGTTTGAGCTTTCTGGATGCTTATTTTGGTTATCATCATATCAAAATGGCAGTTAAGGACCAGGAGAAGACAACTTTTATAACTCCCTTTGGAGCCTTCTGCTATGTATCTATGCCTTTTGGGCTCAAGAGCACCCATGTGACTTATCAGCACTGCGTGCAGAATTGTCTTCATAATCAGATTGGGCGCAATGTTCATGCTTATGTGGATGATATTATGGTGAAGTCCAGAAAGGAGCAGATGTTGATAGCTGACTTGAAGGAAACTTTTGATAATCTCTGGGTCTATAAGATGATGCTTAATCCGGCCAAGTGTGATTTTGGTGTTCCGGCAGGCAAGCTCTTGGGTTTTCTAGTGTCTAACAGGGGCATTGAAGCTAATCCAGAAAAGATCAAAGCTATTACGTCTCTGGCTAAACCGGCGTGTATTAACGATGTTCAACGTCTGGCGGGTCGTATTGCAGCATTGAGCTGGTTTATCAGCCGATTAGGAGAGAAGGCTATCCCTCTATATCAGATGATGAAAAAGACATATAATCTTGTCTCGAGTGATGCTGCTACTGCGGCGTTTGAGGACTTGAAAAGGCAGTTAGCTGAGCCACCTATCCTCGCTGCTCCAGTCGATAAAGAGCCGCTGTTGTTATATGTGGCTGCTAATGCCCGGGTTGTTAGTGTGGCCATTGTGGTGGAGCGCAAGGAAGCTGGGAAGGAGTATCCGGTTCAACGTCCGGTTTATTATATCAGTGAGGTGCTTATTGAGTCCAAACAGAGGTACCCATATTGGCAGAAACTGGTGTATGGAGTTTTCATGGCAAGCCGGAAGCTTAAGCAGTATTTTCAGGGTCATCCCATCACTATGGTCAGTTCTGCCCCTTTGGGAGATATAATCCAAAACAGGGAAGCAACTGGCCGAGTTGCCAAGTGGGCTATTGAGCTTGGACCTCACGGGTTAAAATATGTGCCTCATATGGCAATCAAGTCCCAAGCGCTTGTGGATTTCATCAATGACTGGACAGAGTTACAGGCGCCGGAAGAAAAGCCGAATCATACTTATTGGACTATTCATTTCAATGGATCCAGGCAATTGGAAGGCTCGGGGGCTGGAGTCGTGTTAACTTCCTCACGAGGTGATAAGTTTTGTTATGTTCTCCGTTTAATGTTCCCTTGCACTAACAATGCAGCTGAATATGAGGCCTTACTCCATGGTCTTCGAATGGCTAAGGAGATGAATTTAAGCCGGGTTAAGTGTTTCGGTGACCCGGACTTGGTGGCTCAGCAAGTGTCGGGTACTTGGGATTCCAAGGACCCACTCATGGCAGCGTATCATTGAGAAGTAGATATTGTTGTTGGTCACTTCAAGGGCTATCAGGTTAACCATGTGGACCGGCGAAAGAACGAAGCGGCGGATGCTTTAAGCCGTTTGGGTTCCCAGCGTAAACTGGTTCCACCCAATGTTTTTCTGGATGTTTTGAATAACCCGTTGGTCAAGCTACCTACAGAGGAGGATTTGGCTGTTCCTGATCCGGAGGCTCAGTTAGTGGAAGCTCTTCATGTTATCCCGTATTGGACGGTCCCATATTTTGCATATATGAACCAGGGCGAGTTACTAGACGATGAAACTTTAGCCAGGCAGCTAATCCGGCGATCCAAGTCAATGACCATTGTCAATGGAGAATTGCATCATTGCAGTGTAACAGGGGCATTTCAGCGTTGTGTATCTCCTGAAGAAGGCTGTGAGATTTTGCGTGAGATCTAGGAAGGAGATTGTGGTCACCAAGCCGGTTCAAAGTCCTTGGTAGCTAAGGACTTTCGTCATGGTTTCTATTGGCTAACGGCTCATGCTGATGCTGAGGATTTGGTAAAAAGGTGTGATGGTTGTCAGAAGTTTTCACGTCGAGCTCATGTTCCGGCTCGGGAATTGAGGATGATTCCAATTACTTGGTCGTTTGCAACTTGGGGGCTGGATATGGTTGGGCCCTTTAAGAGGTCTAAGGATAAGAAGACCCACCTTCTGGTGGCGGTTGATAAGTTCACTAAGTGGATGGAGGCAGAACCAGTCAGTAAGTGTGATGCAGCCACGGCAGCCCAATTCATCAAGAAGGTGATTTTTCGGTTTGGTTTTCCACACAGCATCATAACTGATAATGGCACTAATCTGTCCAAGGGTGCTATGGAAGAATTTTGTCAACATGAGCACATCCGGCTTGATGTTTCATCGGTGGCTCACCCCCAATCTAATGGTCAAGCAGAGAGGGCCAATCAAGAGATCTTGTGAGGCATTAGGCCCCGGCTTATGGTTCCTTTATAGCGGACACCGGGTTGTTGGGTGGAGGAGTTACCTTCTGTGTTATGGTGCATCAATACCACGCCCAATAGATCTATGGGTTATACACCTTTTTTCATGGTTTACGGAGCAGAGGCAGTTCTCCCTAGTGACATCCGTCATGACTCACCCCGTGTGGCGGCTTATGTTGAAGTTGACAATGAGAAGGCACGTCAGGAAGCACTTGACCTGTTAGATGAGGAGTGTGATATTGCAGCGGCGTGTTCGGTGATTTACCAGCAAGATCTGCGTCGTTATCACAGTCGTCGGGTTAAAACCAGAATGTTTCAAGAAGGGAATCTAGTGCTCCGGCTCATCCAGGATCAGACTGATATGCACAAGTTATCCCCGCCTTGGGAAGGACCTTTTGTGGCCAGCAAGAATCTGCACAACGGGTCATACTACCTTATCGATGTTCGAGAGCACAAGGACTCACGTAAATCGGAGGAGGAGACCCATCGACCGTGGAATATAGCTCATCTTTGGCCTTACTACACCTGAGCCATATGCTCCTCTTATGTACATATTATTGACAATGTATATATTATGATGATCGGTATAATAAATCGGCATCCCTGCTAAAGCGGGGCCTCTGCCGTTATTCCTTAAAAGGTTTTTGGTTACATGGGGGCTTCTGTTTGTAAAGCGGAGTTCTAATTACCCATTGATCCGGCTCATAAGCCACACATAAAAAACTTGGGGCTTGTTACCCAAAAGTCAAAAGGAGCCAAAGAGAGTCTATTGCAAAGCACAACTCAAAGATAGGCACCCATTGAGCACAGCTCAAAATATTACTTGGGGGCTCTTTGCTTCTACAAGAACAAAGAGTCTATAACCTTGTAATAGGCTATAAAAGCCATGTGTATTCACCTAAAACCCCGGGTTATCCTGCCTTTTTAAGTAAGCCACTCCGCCCAGGTAATCCTGGTAGACCCGTCGAACATTTGACAAGTCAATCTTATAAAGACCCTGAACTTATCATAGTTAAAATGACGATTGGTTGATGTGAGGTCCATCTTATAAGGCTTTGTAAAATGGTTTAACTCAGTGGCCTGGCAGCCCATGAAAAGCCTCTCAATTTTTGCATATTTTCTTCTGAAATCTTTCTGATATTTCTTTTGAGGCGTTTTATACTAAACCGGTGTTTATTGACCCGGCCTGGCTGATTGACTATAAGTCGGCCGAACCAATTGAGAATATTGCTGGTATCTATTGACTCAGCTTCGCTGTTGATTATAAGTCATCAGTATACAATCAGATATAAACCGGTGTTGATTGACCGGGTCTGGCTTCGACTACAAGTCGCCAGTATGATATACGAATAATCCGGTGTTTATTACAACCCAGTACAGCTTTACTATAAACCGGAAAACAGGGAGGAGTTATCAGTACTCAAGATTTGGGTTATCACCCTTACTACAGAAAGTTGGTGAGCCAACGATGTGATTCAATGTCACAGGTATGATATATTTCATATTTGATTGTCCTTCAATACAGCCTGGTTATAAACCCGGATTATATGTTGGGCATTATGACCCGTCCGGCGATAAACCGCCAGGACACTTTCAACTTGTTATATGTAGAAACAGGTCAAATAAAGTTGCTAAGGATCATAAGCAGACATAACATAAATCATGGCGGATTAACAGTATCGTGCAAAGTGAATATGCACGATGGCATAACAGACCATGTGTTTAAACTAGCCTATTACAAGGCGTTTTGATGCCCAAAAGGATAATTGTTTTCAACAAGTATTGCAGTATGCAGAAGATTAAACCGGCCTCCAGATCATGACTCTTCACCAGGCTGGCTTGACGGCTGTGGATCATCCTACACCGGTTCATCCTCCTCCTCTCCACCCAGCGGCTGGAAATCAATGGTTGTCCAGTCGATTCCAGTTAGGGCCTTGAATACAGCTTCATCGCTTATAAGGGTGGAGGGGTCAACATCAGGAGCATAGGTATGCTTACGGATTGGTGGGATAAGATTCTCCACATCATGAGTTGGCGCAGCAAGTCGTTTGTTGTCAGCATCATAAACCACCTGATAGTGAGAAAGATCTATTTCTTCGGCCAATTTGCTCGCTAATGGGTGCATTTCCTTCGTCAAAGCTCGAAGATCATCATTATCAAACTCTGACCCATCTTCCTTTATGCTCAGATAGCCACTTCCTATATCAGCCGAGTCAAGATCTGGTATCCAGGCTTTAGCCCGGATTAGCGCAGTCAGAGGACCTGCCCTTGCAGCTGATCTTTTTAACTCGTCCAACCGGGCAGGCAGCATTGACAACTTTTCTAATGTTTCCTTGATCAAGGTTAGGGGCGGTTTGTTATGAGCGGCAGTACAAATGATCTGTTGTGCACCGGTATATAACTGCTCTATAAGAGTATAGGCAGCCTTCAACTTCTTCTGCATATCAGAGCCCAGATGGGTAATGCGAGATCATGCATCATTGAACATATTGATAAACCGACAGTTTATGGGATAATACATGTTGAAGCTTATCATAAGGGTACTTACCAAACACAACAATGGTCATGGCATTGATTTGCCGCTTCAAGCCAGTCAGTTCTTCTGCTACCGGTTTAAGAGCTGTTTCAGCATCCTCCGCCCGTTTTAGCAGGGCTGCTTTTTCAGTGTCCCATCCTGCCAGTTCGCCTTTAAAGCCTTCTTCTAGTTGTTCCATGGATGTTAAAGCGCCAGTCATCTCTTCTTTAGCCTTGGAAGTTTCTGCCTCCTGGGACTTAATATTTTCCTGAAGGTCGGCGATTTGAGATTTTTTTTGGCTCAGATCAGCCTGCAAGAGACATTTAATGAGTTAGTAGTGCATATTTGAAGTCCCAAGCACATAACAGGTTATACACTTGGCACTTGGGGGCTAATGCATATGGCTTTTATCAACTGACATTTTAAGTCCCAAGCACATAACAAGTTATACACTTGGCACTTGGGGGCTAATGTATATTTGCTCAAGTCAAAATTATGGATTTTTCTTCTTCAATCGGTTTACAAAGATGGTTATCAAGAATTTTGGAAGCTTCATGACATAAAGGTATCGATTCATCCTAAAGGTATAAAACGGTCCCTGGGGGCTACACAAGCAAAAATTGCAAGATTCATACTTTAAAGTCCCATTTCATCCTGAAACGATAAACCGGCCCTTGGGGGCTATGCAGGCAAAGTTGAAGTATTATGAATTCCTGGTTTACGTTGATATCATAAACCGGCCCTTGGGAGCTGCTGGAGTTGATATTAGAAATTGGACACAAGAGAAACAATTATGAAGAGCTAACAATGTTTACCTCATATCGCTCCTTCATTAGGCCCACTAAACCGGCTTCATAGTCACGGCTTGTATACAGGCGGTTTAAAAAGCCGGAATGAATCTCTTGGGCGTTGAGGTGGGTATATCTGGATAAATCTGTTTTCCACTTGCCCTTATCCATAGCAGAAAATTCTTCCTTGGCACTATGCTTTGATAAAGCGATAGGATTGCCAGGGGTGGTGTGGCCGACGCCAGTGACAATGACATCGTACGATTGGTCATCAGCCGCTTTGGCTGGGCTTCGCAGTTTATCTGCAGCTTTGGCCAGACTTGGCGGGTCAGTAGCATGGCTGGTGGGATCATCTAACATCGGTTCAGTAAAGGTTTCATGATGTTCTGGTGGTGGATCATCATGTATAGCGTCAGCATTCAGCTCAAATTGTTCTGGGATCTGTTCTGGTTCAGAGGCTGGGTTATCATCAGTCGATGTATTCAGTTTGGCCTTTTTGCTGGCTCTGGCCTTGGCCCTGAAAGGAACAGACATAAAGGTTAGTATAAGAAACAAGTATAAGGCATAAAGGGTTAAGTTTAAAGTGCTCACCAAGGAACAGTCTTGAGAGGAGGGAGTTGAGTGGTCGTTGATTCGTCGGATGATGAATGAGGTGTTCCCTAATAGTTTGAATCAGACGGATTAAGAGGTTGCCAGAAATAACCCACCTTGGGATAAGGAGTATCAGAAATATATGAGACCTCTGATTGACGTTTCCGAACTGGAGTGTTTGGTAAACCGGTTGAAGTAACTACATGGCCGCTGTGCCAGGTTGTGCGGCGAGCTTCGTGTTGCTGCTTCTTCAAAAGAAGTTTGGATCCAAGTAAGCTAGGGGGTGAGAAAATATTACTTTCCGATTTGCTTGACGGGTTTTCTATGTTGGCAGATGATCTGAACCGGAGGAAAGAATAATTACCTCTACATCATCAGCATGGCTGGCTTCGGTGTCATCCTGATAATAGTCATTGTCAATGAGGTGTATGAAAAAAGAGCCAAGAGAATCAAGTTCTACCTGTGATCCCGGATTATCCAGTTCTTCATCAATGTTTAAATCGGAGGGTTCAGCGTTTTCTTCTTGGCGGGTTTTTTAGTAACCTTGGTCTTGGGGCGAGGCGTCTTTGCTGGTTTATCCTGAGGTTTCTTCTTCCAAAACGGATCATCACCCTGCCAAAGATTGACAAAGGTTACAAGGAAGGGTTAAGAATGGCAGGTTCAAATAGGAGTTAAGCAATTCTTATAGCTGGCGGTTTATTTGAAATGCGGAAGGGACTTAGCCCTGTTTTGTTGCAGACATGCACCGATTCATCCAGTATCTTTTTGACAGCTTCAGTAATTTCAGCGTCAGTTAACTGAATGTCAGTGTGCCATTGAGGGTCTTTCAAGTTCCCTGTGTACTCGCACATTAAACCAGGGCGACAGCTTAAAGGAAAAATACCCCAAGATATCCAGCAGCGTACAAAGTCAATTCCTGTCAAACATTTAGCCACAAAGGCTCGGAGCTTGGCGAGTTGTGGTGCATATTTGGCTCATTCCTTTGCAGTCAACCTTTGCGGAAATGGATGTGTGTTGGTAAGCCGGTGAGCACGATAACCCGGCAGAGGATTCTCATCATCAGGGGGAGTATCCTTGCAGTAGAACCAAGTCTGGTTCCAATCCTTAGGGTGACTATGATGCTTGGCGTGAGGAAAGCTGACGTCTTTCCTTTTCTGAATTGAAACGCCGCCAAGTTCAGTATTGGGCCCGTCTACAAATTCGGTACGACATTAAGTAGAAAAAGTCCCTGAACAGTTCAACGGTCGGTTCTTCTTGCACATAAGCCTCGCAAAACACGAAAATTACAAATATTGGACACAGAGTTAGGTCCAATATCTTGAGGGTGGATCTGGAAGCTAGCAAGCACATCACGAAAAAACTTTGATCCGGGAGGTTTAAAACCATGGTTCAGATGATCAACAAACAGAACTATCTCGCCATCCTTGGGCTCAAGAGGATTTTCTTGACCGAGGGCTCGCCAGTGGATTTCACTCTGTTTTGGTAAAGCGCCAGTTATAACACATCCTTTCAGATCTTCTTCTGTAATCCATGATGGAACCCAGTTACAAGCATAAAAAGTCTTGGCCATTTCTTGGATAACCTAAAGGAAGGTTTGTGCCGGTTTAAGATTCATGGTTGACAAGCATAAAGTGTTTCAAGTTAAGAGACAAAAGGTATTCAGGCATGCAAAATTGTTAAACCGGAGGTTGATGCTATTATAAATGATAAAGCGATTGGCGGTTTACAAGGGGACTAATGGTATATGGCAGTTTATTTTCTAAAAGATAAACTGCCTACATGAACAATGAGAGTATAGATCTGAAGCCAAAAAATGACTAAGTGAGGAAGAACAAGTTTCACAGTTTCACATTAGAATTTCATATCTACCGCATGTCAGGAAAAGGAAAATATTTAGACCTAAAGGTTGGTGCTTGAGAAGTTCATGAAGTTCCAGATCGGGTTTTTCTACACAAAAGAGATGATCTGATGGCAAAAGAAGGACTATCATTGCTACCACACAAGAGTATATCAGGTTTGGAGTCTATCATATAGGCTATAATGAAGAACAGGGGAAGAACACCATGAAGCTTCCATGAGCCCGTGCGAACCCTAAACGGATCTATAGAGGAAAGGAAGAAGAACTCACTGAAACTGTTGAATAGCGGAGAGGCGCCGCGATTCTCTGGTACGTTCAGGGTGATGCAGCGGCCAAGGTTGAGGCAGAGGAGAAGTTCGACGGCACCGGCGAAGCTCGAAGCACTAGGGCGACGCGAGGAAGACGACGAGACGAAGAGGCAGGAGGGGAAAAGTGAAAATAACCCTCGGCTCTATTTATAAGGAGGATGGATAAGTGGCAGGCGCGAGAATTGAGGAGGTCGAAAAAATGGATATGCAGACATGCGGATGCCTCGATTTTCGGAGATCCATTAAAGGAGATACATTAAAAGATTTGGGTTCTGTGTAAAGTTAATAGCGGATGACGTCACGGCGGGTTATCATGGTCTTGGAAGATGACGTCATGACGGTTTACAAGATTTTTTGTAAAGATATTGAAGAAGGAATTTTTCTAAGTACTGAAGATTGACATGAACAAGTTCAAATCAACCTGGGCCTAATGCTGGGGAGATAACTATTGAGTATAAACCACCCATGAGGGGTCGGGTTATACTCATAGTGGTTTATTCTTATTGAAGCCCATGAAGACAAGGAATATGGCGTTTTACGATGGAGATTAACAAGAAGGCCTAAGGCCCAAAGGCGGATTAGGGCCTGTAGAAGTAAACCGACATATGGTGTGTAACTTGTGTTGTAAGATAGGAAAGGGTAGAAACCAAGCCGGACACGTTTATGAGCCGGCCGGGATTCTGTATACCGCCGGGCGTCAACCTGTGTATATAAAGGGACGACCCGGCGGCGGTTCAAGGACAGAAAACAACAACTCGAGAGCCAGGCAAAGCGGATTCGCTACCTGGTCATCGAAACCCTAGCAATCCCATCACAACTGGATTAGGCTTTTACCTTCACCGCAAGGGGCCGAACCAGTATAAACTCCTTGCGTCCTTTGTCCCGCTTTAACCCCTTTAAGCTAACTACGTTGTGATGGCTCCATGACTAAGTCCTCACACTAGGACATCTGCCGTGACAATCCCACGACAGAAGGTGTTTGTTGGGTTGGCATAGATCGAGATTAGGATTTGTCACTCTGAATATCGGAGAGGTATCTCTGGGCCCTCTCGGTAATCCACATCACTATAAGCTTTGCAAGCAATGTGACTAATGATTTAGTTGTGGGATGATGCATTATGGAACGAGTAAATAGACTTGCCGGTAACGAGACTGAACTAGATATGAGGATACCGACGATCGAATCTCGGGCAAGTAACATACCAATGACAAAGGGAATGACGTATGTTGTCATTGCGGTTTGACCGATAAAGATCTCCGTAGAATATGTAGGAACCAATATGAGCATCCATGTTCCGCTATTGGTTATTGACCAGAGATGTGTCTTGGTCATGTCTACATAGTTCTCGAACCCGTAGGGTCTGCACGCTTAACGTTCGATGGCGATTTGTATTATGAGTTATGTGTTTTGGTGACCGAAGTTTGTTCAGAGTCCTGGATGAGATCACAGACATGACGAGGAGTCTCGAAATGGTCAAGAGGTAAAGATTGATACATTGGAAGGTAGTATTCGGACACTGGAAGGGTTTTGGAGTGTATCAGGTACATACATGAGTACTTGAGTGGTTACCGGAACCCCTGGGGGAATGATATGGGCCATATGGGCCATAGGAGGGAGGCTAACCAGCCCACAAGGGGCTGGTGTGCCCCCACAAGGTAGGAGGTCGAATTGGACATGGGAAGGGGGCGCCACCCCCTTTCCTTCTCCTACTCTGTCTCTTTCCCCCTTCTCCCCTCCATGAGAAGGAAAAGAAAGGGGGCCGAATCCTACTGGGACTGGGAGTCCTAGTAGGACTCCCCCCATATGGCGCGCCCCCTAGGGCCGGCCTCCTCCCTCTCCTCCTTTATATATGGGGGCGGGGAGCGCCCCAAAGGCACACCAATTGTTCCTTAGCCATGTGCGGTGCCCCCTCCATAGTTTACCACCTCAGTCATATTGTCATAGTGCTTAGGCGAAGCCCTGCACAGATCACATCATCAACACCGTCACCACGCCGTCGTGCTGACGAAACTCTCCTTCGACCCTCTACTAGATCAAGAGCTCGAGGGACATCATCGTGCTGAATGTGTGCTGAACACGGAGGTGTCATACATTCGGTACTTGGATCGGTTGGATCGTGAAGATGTTCGACTACATCAACTGCGTTGACAAAACGCTTCTGCTTTCGGTCTATGAGGGTACATGGACACACTATCCCCTCTCGTTGCTATGCATCTCCTAGATAGATCTTGCATGATCATAGGATTTTTTTTGAAATTGCATGCTACGTTCCACAATAGTGGTATCAGAGCCAGGTCTATGCGTAGATGATATGCATGAGTAGAACACAAAGAGTTGTGGGCGATAATAATCATACTGCTTACCACCAACGTCTTATTTTGATTTGACGGTATTGTTGGATGAAGCGGCCCGGACCAACCTCACATGACCAATTCATGAGAACGGTTTCACCGACAGACATGCAACTTGTTTTGCATAAAGGTGGCTGGTGGGTGTATGTGTCTCCAACTTTAGTTGAATCGAATTTGACTACACCGTTCCTTGTTGAAGGTTAAAATGGCACACTTGACAAAAAATCGTTGTGGTTTTGATGCATAGGTAAGAATGGTTCTTGCTAGAAGCCCGTAGCAGCCACGTAAAACTTGCAACAACAAATTAGAGGACGTCTAACTTGTTTTTGCAGGGCATGTTGTGATGTGATACGGTCAAGACATGATGTGATATAAGTTATTGTATGAGATGATCATGTTTTGTAAAAGTTATCAGCAACTGGCAGGAGCCTTATGGTTGTCGCTTTATTGTATGAAATGCAATCGCCATGTAATTGCTTTACTTTGTCACTATGCAGTAGTGATAGTCGTAGAAGCAATAGTTGGTGAGACGACAACGACGCTACGATGGAGATCAAGGTGTCAAGCCGGTGACGACGGAGATCATGACTGTGCTTTGGAGATGGAGATCAAAGGCACAAGATGATGATGGCCATATCATGTCACATATTTGATTGCATGTGATGTTTATCTTTTATGCATCTTATTTTGCTTAGTACGGCGGTAGCACTATAAATTGATCCCTCACTAAATTTCAAGGTATAAGTGTTCTCCCTGAGTAAGCACCGTTGCGATAGTTCGTCGTGCCGAGACACCACGTGATGATCGGGTGTGATAAGCTCTACGTTCACATACAATGGGTGCAAGACAGTTTTGCATGTGCAGAATACTCGGGTTAAACTTGACAAGCCTAGCATATGCAGATATGGCCTCGGAACACTGAGACTGAAAGGTCGAACGTGAATCATATAGTAGATATGATCAACATAGAGATGTCACCATTGAAAACTACTCCATCTCACCTGATGATCGGACATGGTTTAGTTGATATGGATCACTATTGGGGAACATAGTATTTCAAAAAAAATCCTACGATCACGCAAGATCTATCTAGGAGAAGCATAGCAACGAGCGGGGAGAGTGTGTCTACGTACCCTTGTAGACCGAAAGCGGAAGCATTTATTAACGTGGTTGATGTAGTCGAACGTCTTCGCGATCCACCCGATCAAGTACCGAATGCACGGCACCTCCACGATCTGCACACATTCAGCTCGGTGACGTCCCTCGAACTCTTGATCCAGTTGAGGCCGAGGGAGAGTTTTGTCAGCACGGCGGCGTGGTGACGGTGATGATGAAGTTACCGACACAGGGCTTCGCCTAAGCACTACGACAAATATGACCGAGGTGGAAAACTATGGAAGGGGCCACCGCACACGGCTAAAGATCAACTTGTGTCTATGGGGTGCCCCCTCCCCCGTATATAAAGGAGGGGAGGAGGAGGAGGGCTGGCCACAAGGGGCGCACCCAAGGGGGGTAATCCTACTCCTAGTAGGAGTAGGTTCCCCCCTTTCCTAGTCCTAGTAGGAGAAGAAAGAAGGAGAAGAAGAAGAGAAGGAAAGGGGAGGCCGACCCCCCTAGCCCTAGTCCAATTCAGTTTGGGCTAGGGGGGCACGCGCCACACCTTGGCCTGCCTCCTCTATTCCACCATTAGGCCCATGAGGCCCAATAACTTCCCGGGGGGTCCAGTAACCCTCGGTACTCCGAAATTTATCCGAAATGACCTAAACCATTCTGGTGTCCGAATGTAGCCTTCCAATATATGAATCTTTATGACTCGACCATTTCGAGACTCCTCGTCATGTCCGTGATATCATTCAGGACTACAAAAAACCTTCGGTACATCAAATCACATAAACTCATAATACGAATCATCATGGAACGTTAAGCATGCGGACCCTACGGGTTTGAGAACTATGGAGACATGACCGAGACTCATCTCCGGTCAATAACCAATAGCGGAACTTGGATGCTCATATTGGTTCCTACATATTCTATGAAGATCTTTATCGGTCAAACCGCACAGCAACATACGTTGTTCTCTTTGTCATCGGTATGTTACTTGCCCGAGATTCGATCGTCGGTATCATCATACCTAGTTCAATCTCATTACCGGCAAGTCTCTTTACTCATTCCGTAATGCATCATCCTGCAACTAACTCATTAGTCACATTGCTTGCAAGGCTTATAGTGATGTGCATTACTGAGAGGGCCCAGAGATACCTCTCCGACAATCGGAGTGACAAATCCTAATCTCGGTCTATGCCAACTCAACAAATACCATCGGAGACACCTGTAGAGCATCTTTATAATCACCCAGTTACGTTGTGACGTTTGGTGGCACACAAAGTGTTCCTCCGGTAAACGGGAGTTGCATAATCTCATAGTCATAGGAACATGTATAAGTCATGAAGAAAGCAATAGCAACAAACTAAACGATCAAGTGCTAAGCTAACGGAATGGGTCAAGTCAATCACATCATTCTCCTAATGATGCGATCCCGTTAATCAAATGACAACACATGTCTATGGCTAGGAAACTTAACCATCTTTGATTAATGAGCTAGTCTAGTAGATGCATACTAGGGACACTATGTTTGTCTATGTATTCACACATGTACTAAGTTTCCAGTAATACAATTTTAGCATGAATAATAAAAATTTATCATGATGTAAGGAAATATAAATAACAACTTTATTATTGCCTCTAGGGCATATTTCCTTTAGTCTCCCACTTGCACTAGAGTCGATAATCTAGATTACATAGTAATGATTCTAACACCCATGGAGTCTTGGTGCTGATCATGTTTTGCTCGTGAGAGAGGCTTAGTCAACACGTCTACAACATCCAGATCCGTATGTATCTTGCAAATCTCTATGTCTCCCTCCTTGACTTGATCGCGGATGGAATTCAAGTGTCTCTTGATGTGCTTGGTTCTCTTGTGAAATAGGGATTCCTTTGCCAAGGCAATTGCACCAGTATTGTCACAAAATATTTTCATTAGACCCGATGCACTAGGTATGACACCTAGATCGGATATGAACTCCTTCATCCAGACTCCTTTATTTGCTGCTTCCGAAGCAGCTATGTACTCTGCTTCACACGTAGATCCTGCCACGACGCTCTGCTTGAAACTGCACCAACTTATAGGTCCTCCATTCAATATAAATACATATCCGATTTGTGACTTAGAGTCATCCGGATCAGTGTCAAAGCTTGCATCGACGTAACCATTTACGACAAGCTCTTTGGCACCTCCATAAATGAGAAACATATCCTTAGTACTTTTCAGGTATTTTAGGATGTTCTTGACCGCTGTCCAGTGATCCACTCCTGGATTACTTTGGTACCTCCCTGCTAAACTAATAGAAAGGCACACATCAGGTCTGGTACACAACATTGCATACATGATAGAACCTATGGCTGAAGCATAGGGAATGACTTTCATTTTCTCTCTGTCTTCTGCAGTGGTCGGGCATTGAGTCTGACTCAACTTCACACCTTGTAACACAGGCAAGAACCCTTTATTTGCTTGATCCATTTTGAATTTCTTCAAAACTTTATCAAGGTATGTGCTTTGTGAAAGTCCAATTAAGCGTCTTGATCTATCTCTATAGATCTTGATGCCTAATATATATAAGCGGCTTCACTGAGGTCTTTCATTGCAAAATTCTTATTCAAGTAACATTTTATGCTATTCCGAAATTCAGAATCATTTCCGATCAACAATATGTCATCTACATATAATATCAGAAATGCTACAGAGCTCCCACTCACTTTCTTGTAAATACAGGCTTCTCCAAAAGTTTATACGAAACTATATGCTTTGATCACACTATCAAAGTGTATATTCCAACTCCGAGATGCTTGCACCAGTCCATAAATGGATCCCTGGAGCTTGCACACTTTGTTAGCACCTTTTGGATTGACAAAACCTTCTGGTTGCATCATATACAATTCTTCTTTAAGATATCCATTAAGGAACGCAATTTTGACATCCACTTGCCAAATTTCATAATCATAAAATGCGGCAATTGCTAACATGATTCGGACGGACTTAAGCATCACTACCGGTGAGAAGGTCTCATCGTAGTAAACTCCTTGAACTTGTTGAAAACCTTTCGCAACAAGTCGAGCTTTGTAGACTGTAATATTACCGTCAGCGTCAGTCTTCTTCTTGAAGATCCATTTATTCTCGATGGCTCACCGATCATCGGGCAAGTCAACCAAAGTCCACACTTTGTTCTCATACATGGATCCCATCTCAGATTTCATGGCCTCAAGCCATTTGCAGAATCTGGGCTCATCATCGCTTCCTCATAGTTCGTAGGTTCGTCATGGTCAAGTAACATGATCTCCAGAATAGGATTAACATACCACTCTGGTGCAGATCTTACTCTGGTTGACCTACGAGGTTCGGTAGTAACTTGATCTGAAGTTTCATGACCATCATCATTAGCTTCCTCACTTACTGGTGTAGGAATCACTAGAACTGATTTCAGTGATGAACTACTTTCCAACAAGGGAGCAGGTACAGTTACCTCATCAAGTTCTACTTTCCTCCCACTCACTTCTTTCGAGAGAAACTCTTTTTCTAGAAAGGATCCATTCTTAGCAACGAATATCTTGCCTTCGGATCTGTGATAGAAGGTGTACCCAACAGTCTCCTTTGGGTATCCTATGAAGACACATGTCTCCAATTTGGGTTTGAGCTTATCAGGTTGAAGCTTTTTCACATAAGCATCGCAACCCCAAACTTTTAGAAATGACAACTTGGGTTTCTTGCCAAACCATAGTTCATATGGTGTCGTCTCAACGGATTTAGATGGTGCCCTATTTAACGTGAATGCAGCCGTCTCTAAAGCATAACCCCAAAATGATAGCGTTAAATCAGTAAGAGACATCATAGATCGCACCATATCTAATAAAGTGCGGTTACGACGGTCGGGCACACCATTACGTTGTGGTGTTTCGGGTGGCGTGACTTGCGAAACTATTCCGCATTGTTTCAAATGAAGACCAGACTCATACTAAAATATTCACCTCAACGATCAGATCGTAGAAACTTAATTTTCTTGTTACGATGATTTTCCACTTAACTCTGAAATTCTTTGAACTTTTCAAATGTTTCAGACTTATGTTTCATCAAGTAGATATACCCATATCTGCTCAAATCATCTGTGAAGGTTAGAAAATAACGATACCCGCCACGAGCATCAACACTCATCGGACTGCATACGTCAGTATGTATTATTTCCAATAAGTCTGTTGCATGTTCCATTGTTCCGGAAAACAGAGTCTTAGTCATCTTGCCCATGAGGCATGGTTCGCAAGCATCAAGTGATTCATAATCAAGTGAATCCAAAAGCCCATCAGCATGGAGTTTCTTCATGCGCTTTACACCAATATGACCTAAAGGGCAGTGCCACAAATAAGTTTCACTATCATTATTAAACTTATATCTTTTGGCTTCAATACTATGAATATGTGTATCACTACTATCGAGATTCAATAAAAATAGACCACTCATCAAGGGTGCATGACCATAAAAGATATTACTCATATAAATAGAATAACCATTATTCTTCGATTTAAATGAATAACCGTCTCGCATCAAACAAGATCCAGATATAATGTTCATGCTTAACGTTGGCACCAAATAACAATTATTCAGGTCTAAAACTAATCCCGAAGATAGATGTAGATGTAGTGTGCCGACCGCGGTCACATCGACTTTGGAACCATTTCCCACGCGCATCGTCACCTCGTCCTTAGCCAATCTTCGCTTAGTCTGTAGCCCCTGTTTCGAGTTGCAAATATGAGCAACAGAACCAGTATCAAATACCCAGGCGCTACTGCGAGCATTAGTAAGGTACACATCAATAACATGTATATCAAATATACCTTTCACTTTGCCATCCTTCTTATCTGCCAAATACTTGGGGCAGTTCTGCTTCCAGTGACTAGTCCCTTTGCAGTAGAAGCACTCAGTCTCAGGCTTAGGCCCAGACTTGGGCTTCTTCACTTCAGCAGCAACTTTCTTGCCGTTCTTCTTAAAGTTCCCTTTCTTCCCTTTGCCTTTTTCTTGAAACTAGTGGCCTTATTGACCATCAACACTTGATGCTCCTTCTTGATTTCTACCTCCGCAGCTTTTAGCATCGCGAAGAGCTCGGGAATTGTCTTATCCATCCCTTGCATATTATAGTTCATCACAAAGCTTTTGAAGCTTGGTGGTAGTGTTTGAAAAACTCTGTCAATGACACTATCAACCGGAAGATTAACTCCCAGTTGAGTCAAGTGATTGTGGTACCCAGACATTCTGAGTATATGTTCACTGACAGAACTATTCTCATCCATCTTGCAGCTGTAGAACTTATTGGAGACTTCATATCTCTCAATCCCGGCATTTGCTTGAAATATTAACTTCAACTCCTGGAACATCTCATATGATCCATGACATTCTAAATGTCGTTGAAGTCCCGGTTCTAAGCCGTAAAGCATGGCACACTGAACTATCGAGTAGTCATCAGCTTTGCTCTGCCAGACATTCTTAACGTCATCAGTAGCATCTGCAGCAGGCCTAGCACCTAGCGGTGCTTCCAGGATGTAATTCTTCTGTGCAGCAATGAGGATAATCCTCAAGTTACGGACCAAGTCCGTGTAGCTTCTACCATCATCTTTCAACTTAGCTTTCTGTAGGAATGCATTAAAATTCAACGGAACGGTAGCATGGGCCATTTATATACAACAACATAGACATGCAAAATACTATCAGGTACTAAGCTCATGATAAATTAAAGTTCAATTAATCATATTACTTAAGAACTACCACTTAGATAGACATCCCTCTTATCATCTAAGTGATCACGTGATCAATATCAACTAAACCATGTCCAATCATCACGTGAGATGAAGTAGTTTTCAAAGGTGAACATTACTATGTTGTTCATATCTACTATATGATTCACGCTCGACCTTTCGGTCTTAGTGTTCCAAGGCCATATCTGCATATGCTAGGGTCATCAAGTTTAACCTGAGTATTCTGCGTGTGCAAAACTGGCTTGCACCCGTTGTATGTGAACGTAGAGCTTATCACATCCGATCATCACGTGGTGTCTCGGCACGACGAACTGTAGCAACGGTGCATACTCAGGGAGAACACTTGTACCTTGAAATTTAGTGAGAGATCATCTTATAATGCTACCACCGTACTAAGCAAAATAAGATGCATAAAGGATAAACATCGCATGCAATCAAAATAAGTGATATGATATGGCCATCATCATCTTGTGTCTTTGATCTCCATCTCCAAAGCACCGTCATGATCACCATCGTCACCGGCTTGACACCTTGATCTCCATCGAAGCATCGTTGTCATCTTGCCAACTATTGCTTCTATGACTATCGCTACCGCCTAGTGATAAAGTAAAGCAATTACATGGTGATTGCATTTCATCCAATAAAGCGACAACCATATGGCTCCTGCCAGTTGCCGATAAATGTTACAAAACATGATCATATCATACAACAATTATATATCATCACGTCTTGACCATATCACATCACAACAAGCCCTGCAAAAACAAGTTAGACATCCTCTACTTTGTTGTTGCAAGTTTTACTTGGCTGCTATGGGCTTCTAGCAAGAACCGTCCTTACCTACGAATCAAAACCACAACGATTTTTTGTCAAGTGTGCTGTTTTAACCTTTAACAAGGCCAGGCATAGTCATACTCGATTCAACTAAAGCTGGAGGAACAGACACCGACTAGCCACTTGTGTGCGAAGCACATCGGTAGAACCAGTCTCATGAACGCGGTCATGTAATGTCGGTCTGGGCCACTTCATCCAATAATACCGCCAAATCAAAGTATGACATGCTGGTAAGCAGTATGACTATTATCTCCCACAACTCTTTGTGTTCTACTCGTGCATATAACATCTATGCATAGACCTAGCTCGGATGCCACTGTTGTGGAACGTAGTATTTTGAAAAAAATCCTATGATCACGCAAGATCTATCTAGGAGAAGCATAGCAATGAGCGGGGAGAGTGTGTCTACGTACCCTTGTAGACCGAAAACGGAAGTGTTTAGAAACACAGTTGATGTAGTCGAACGTCTTCGTGATCCAACTGATCAAGTACCGAACGCACGACACCTCCGTGATTTGCACACGTTCAGCTCGGTGACATCCCTCAAACTCTTGATCCAGTTGAGGCCGAGGGAGAGTTTTGTCAGCACGACAGCGTGGTGACGGTGATGATGAAGTTACCGACGCAGGACTTTGCCTAAGCACTACGACAATATGACTGAGGTGGAAAACTATGGAGGGGGGCACCGCACACGGCTAAAGATCAACTTGTGTGTCTATGGGGTTCCCCCTCCCCGTATATAAAGGAGGGGAGGAGGAGGAGGGCCGGCCACAAGGGGCGCGCCCAAGGGGGAATCCTACTCCTAGTAGGAGTAGGTTCCCCCCTTTCCTAGTCCTAGTAGGAGAAGAAGGAAGGAGAGGAAGAAGAAAAGGAAAGGGGGGCGCCCCCCTAGCCCTAGTCCAATTCGGTTTGGGCTAGGGGGGCGCGCGCGACACTTTGGTCTGCCTCTTCTATTCCACCATTAGGCCCATGAGGCCCAATAACTTCCCGGGGGGTTCCGGTAACCCCTAGTACTCCGAAACTTATCCGAGACGACCCAAACCATTCAGGTGTCCGAATGTAGCCTTCCAATATATGAATCTTTATGTCTCGACCATTTCTAGACCTCGTCATGTCCGTGATCTCATCCGGGACTCCGAACAACCTTCAGTACATCAAATCACATAAACTCATAATACGAATCGCCATCGAACGTTAAGCGTGCGGACCCTACGGGTTCAAGAACTATGTAGACATGACCGAGACACATCTCCGGTCAATAACCAATAGCGGAACCTGGATGCTCATATTGGTTCCTACATATTCTACGAAGATCTTTATCGGTCAAACCGCACAACAACATACGTTGTTCCCTTTGTCATCAGTATGTTACTTGCCCGAGATTCGATCGTCGGTATCATCATAACTAGTTCAATCTCATTACTGGAAAGTCTCTTTACTCATTCCATAATGCATCATCCCGCAACTAACTCATTAGTCACATTGCTTGCAAGGCTTATAGTGATGTGCATTACCGAGAGGGCCCAGAGATACCTCTCCGACAATCGGAGTGACAAATCCTAATCTCGATCTATGCCAACTCAACAAATACCATCGGAGACACCTATAGAGCATGTTTATAATCACCCAGTTACATTGTGACGTTTGATACCACACTAAGTGCTCCTCCGGTATTCGGGAGTTGCATAATCTCATAGTCATAGGAACATGTATAAGTCATGAAGAAAGCAATATCAATAAACTAAACGATCATAGTGCTAAGCTAACGGTGGGTTATTGTCCATCACATCATTCTCTAATGATGTGATCACGTTCATCAAATGAAAACACTAAGACCGAAAGGTCGAGCGTGAATCATATAGTAGATATGAACAACATAGTAAGGTTCACCATTGAAAACTACTTCATCTCACGTGATGATTGGACATGGTTCAGTTGATATTGATCACGTGATCACTTAGATGATAAGAGGGATGTCTATCTAAGTGGGAGTTCTTAAGTAATATGATTAATTGAACTTAATTTATCATGAACTTAGTCCTGATAGTATTACCATATCTATGTTGTAGATCAATAGCTCGCGTATAGCTCCCCTGTTTTATTTTTAATATGTTCCTAGAGAAAACTAAGTTGAAAGCTAATAGTAGCAATGATGCGGATTGGGTCCGTGATTTGAGGATTATCCTCGTTGCCGCATAGAAGAATTATGTCCTTGATGCACCGCAAGGTGACAGACCTATTGCAGGAGCAGATGCAGATGTTATGAACATTTGGCAAGATCGATATGATGACTACTTGATAGTTTAGTGCACCATGCTTTACGGCTTAAAACTGGGACTTCAAAAATGTTTTGAATTCCATGGAGCATATGAGATGTTCCAAGAGTTGAAATTATTATTTCAGACTCATGCCCGTGTCGAGAGGTATGAGACCTCTGACAGTATTTTGCCTACAAGATGGAGGAGAATAGCTCACCCAGTGAGCATGTGCTCAGATTGTCTGGGTACTACAATTGCTTGAATCAAGTGGGAGTTAATCTTCCAGATAAGATAGTGATTGACAAAGTTCTCTAGTCACTATCACCAAGTTACTAGAACTTCGTGATGAACTATAATATGCAAGGGATGAACAAGACAATTCCTAGCTCTTAGCAATGCTAGAGGTTGCGGAGGTAGAAATCAAGAAAGAGCATCAAGTGTTGATGGTTAACAAGACCAGTAGTTTCCAGAAAAAGGGCAAAGGGAAGAAGGGGAACTTCTCGAAGAATAGCAAGCAAGTTGCTGCTCCTGGAAAGAAGGCCAAGTCTGGACCTAAGCCTGAAACTGAGTGCTTCTACTGCAAAGGAAATGGTCACTGGAAGTGAAACTGCCCCAAACATTTGGCGGATAATAAGGATGGCAAAATGAACAAAGGTATATTTGATATACAGATTATTGATGTGTACTTTACTAGTGTTCATAGTAACTCCTAGGTATTTGATACCGGTTCAGTTGCTAAGTTTAGTAACTCGAAACAGGAATTACAAAATGAACAGAGACTAGTTGAGGGCAAAATGACGATGCGTGTTGGAAGAGATTCCAAGGTTGATAAGATCACCATCGCATACTCCCTCTTCCTTCGGGATTAGTGTTGAACCTAAATAAATGTTATTTGGTGTTTGCGTTGAGCATGAATATGATTGGATCATGTTTATTTCAATATGGTTATTCATTTAAGTCAGAGTTGTTCTGTTTACATGAATAATACCTTCTATGGTCATACACCCAATATAAATGGTTTATTGAATCTTGATCGTAGTGTTACACATATTCATAATATTGAAGCCAAAAGATGCAAAGTTAATAATGATAGTGCAACTTATTTGTGGCACCGCCGTTTAGGTCATATTGGTGTAAAGCGCATGAAGAAACTCCATGTTGATGGGCTTTTGGAATCACTTGATTATGAATCACTTGATACTTGCGAACCATGCCTCATGGGCAAGATGACTAAAACTCTGTTCTTCGGAACAATGGAGCGAGCCACTGACTTATTGAAAATAATGCATACTAATGTATGCGGTCTGATGAGTGTTGAGGCTCGCGGCGGGTATCGTTATTTTTTGACCTTCACAGATGATTTGAGCAGATATGGGTATATCTACTTAATGAAACATAAGTCTGAAAAAAATTGAAAAGTTCAAAGAATTTCAGAGTGAAGTGGAAAATCATCGTAACAAGAAAAAAAGTTTCTACGATCTGATCGCGGAGGCGAATATTTGAGTTACGAGTTTGGTCTTCATTTGAAAACAATGTGGAATAATTTCGCAACTCACGCCACTTGGAACACCACAACGTAATGGTTCGTCTGAACGTTGAAACTGTACTTTATTAGATATGGTGCGATCTATGATTTCTCTTACCGATTTACCACTATCGTTTTGGGATTATGCATTAGAGATAGTTGCATTCATGTTTTATAAGGCGCCAACTAAATCCATTGAGACGACACCGTATGAACTATGATTTGGCAAGAAACCAAAGTTGTCGTTTTTTAAAGTTTGGGGTTTCGATGCTTGTGTGAAAAAGCTTCAGCCTGATAAGCTCGAACCCAAATCAAAGAAGTGCGTCTTCATAGGATACCCAAAAGAAACTGTTGGGTACACCTTCTATCACAGATCTGAAGGCAAGATCTTTGTTGCTAGGAATGGATCATTTCTAGAGAAGGAGTTTCTCTCGAAAGAAGTGAGTGGGAGGAAGGTAGAACTTGATGAGGTAATTGTACCTTCTCTCGAATTGGAAAGTAGCTCATCACAGAAATCAGTTCCAGTGATGCCTACACCAACTAGAGAGGAAGCTAATGATGATGATCATGAAACTTTAGATCAAGTTACAACCGAACCTCGTAGGTCAACCAGAGCATGTTCCGCACCTGAGTGGTTCGGTAATCCCATTCTGGAAGTCATGTTACTAGACCATGACGAACCTATGAACTATGAGGAAGCGATGATGAACCCAAATTCCGATAAATGGCTTGAGACCATGAAATCTGAGATAGGATCCATGTATGAGAACAGAGTATGGACTTTGGTGGACTTGCCCGATGATCGGCAAGCCATTGAGAATAAATGGATCTTCAAGAGGAAGATGGACACTGATGGTAGTGTTACTTTCTACAAAGCTCGACTTGTCACAAAATGTTTTCAACAAGTTCAAGGTGTTGACTATGATGAGATTATCTCACTCGTAGCAATGCTTAAGTCTATTCGAATCATGTTAGCCATTGCCGCATTTTATGAAATTTGGCAAATGGATGTCAAAACTGAATTCCTTAATGGATTTATTGAAGAAGAGTTGTATATGATGCAACCAGAAGGTTTTTTGTCGATCCTAAAGGTGCTACCAAAATGTGCAAGCTCCAGTGATCCATCTATGGACAGGTGCAAGCATCTCGAAGTTGGAATATACGCTTTGATGAGTTGACTAAAGCATATAGTTTTATACAGACTTGCGGTGAAGCCTATATTTACAAGAAAGTGAGTGGGAGCACTACAACCTTTCTGATAAGTATATGTAAATGACATATTGTTGATCGTGAATGATGTAGAATTTTCTAGAAAGCATAAAGGAGTGTTTGAAAGGATTTTTTCAAAGAAAGACCTCGGTGAAGCTGCTTACATATTGAGCATCAAGATCTATAGAGATAGATCAAGACGCTTGATAAGATTTTTCAATGAGTATATACCTTGACAAGATTTTGAAGTAGTTCAAAATGGAACAGTCAAAGAAGGAGTTCTTGCCTGTGTTGCAAGGTGTGAAATTGAGTAAGACTCAAAGCCCGATCACGGCAGAAGATAGAGAGAGAATGAAAGTCATTCCCTATGCCTCAGCCATAGGTTCTATAAAGTTCGCCATGCTATGTACCAGACCTATTGTATACCTTAGCATGAGTTTGGCAAGGGAGTACAATAGTGATCTAGGAGTAGATCACTAGACAACGGATAAAATTATCCTTAGAGGACTAAGGAAATATTTCTCGGTTATGGAGGTAATAAAAGAGTTCGTCGTAAAGAGTTACATCGATGAAAGATTTGACACTAATCTGGATTACTCTGAGTCTCGATTTGGATACATATTGAAAGTAGGAGCATTTAGCTAGAGTAGCTCCGTGCAGAGCATTGTAGACATAGGAATTTGCAAAATACATAGGGATCTGAATGTGGCAGACCCGTTGACTAAATCTCTCTCACAAGCAAAAGATGATCACACCTTAGTACTCTTTGGGTGTTAATAACATGGTGGTGTGAACTATATTTCTAACTCTAGCAAACCCTTTGGGTGTTAATCACATGGTGATGTGAACTATTGGTGTTAAATCACATGGCGATGTGAACTAGATTATTGACTCTAGTGCAAGAGGGAGACTGAAGGAAATATGCCCTAGAGGCAATAATAAAGTTGTTATTTTATATTTCCTTATATCAAGATAAGTGTTTATTATTCATGCTAGAATTGTATTAACCAGAAACTTGATACATGTGTGGATACATAGACAAAACACCGTGTCCCTAGTAAGCCTCTACTAGACTAGCTCGTTAATCAAAGATGGTTAAGTTTCCTAAACATAGACATGTGTTGTCATTTGATGAACGAGATCACATCATTAGGAGAATGATGTGATGGACAAGACCCACCCGTTAGCTTAGCATAATGATTGTTAAGTTTTATTACTATTGCTTTCTTCGTGACTTATACATATTCCTTTGACTATGAGGTTGCTATTGATAGAACACCTTGTGTGCTATCGAATGTCACAACGTAACTGGGTGATTATAAAGATGCTCTACAGGTGTCTCCGAAGGTGTTTCTTGGGTTGGCATAGATCGAGATTAGGATTTGTCACCCGAGTATCGGAGAGGTATCTTTGGGCCCTCTCAGTAATGCACATCACTATAAGCCTTGCAAGCAATGTGACTAATGAGTTAGTTGTGGGATGATGCATTACGAAACGAGTAAAGATACTTGCCGGTAACGAGATTGAACTAGGTATAAGGATACTGACGATTGAATCTCGGGCAAGTAACATACCGATGACAAAGGGAATGGCGTATGTTGTCATTGCGGTTTGACCGATAAGGATCTTCATAGAATATGTAGGAACCAATATGAGCATCCAGGTTCCACTATTGGTTATTGACTAGAGATGTGTCTTGGTCATGTCTACATAGTTCTCGAACCCGTAGGGTCCGCACGCTTAATGTTCGATGACGATTTGTATTATGAGTTATGTGTTTTGGTGACAGAAGTTTGTTCGGAGTCCCGGATAAGATCACAGACATGACGAGGAGTCTCGAAATGGTCGAGAGGTAAAAATTGATATATTGGAAGGTAGTATTCGAACACCGGAAGAGTTCCAGAGTGTATCGGGTACATACCGGAGTATCGGAGGGGTTACCGGAACCCCCCGGGGAAAGATATGGGCCATATAGGCCATAGGAGGGAGGCTAACCAGCCCACAAGGGGCTGGTGCGCCCCCCACAAGGTAGGAGACCGAATTGGACTAGGGAAGGGGGCGCCACCCCCTTTCCTTCTCCTACTCCCTCTCCTTTCCCCCGTTTCCCCTCCATGAAAAGGAAAAAAGGTGGGGCCGAATCCTACTAGGACTAGGAGTCCTAGTAGGACTCCCCCTTATGGGGCGCCCCCTAGGGCCGGCCTCTTCCCTCTCCTCCTTTATATACGGGGGCGGGGGCGGGGCACCCTAAAAGCACACCAATTGTTTCTTAGCCGTGTGCGGTGTCCCCCTCCACAGTTTATCACCTCGGTCATATTGTCGTAGTGCTTAAGTGAAGCCCTGCGCGAATCACATCATCAACACCGTCACCACGCTGTCGTGCTGACGAAACTCTCCCTCAACCCTCTACTGGATCAAGAGCTCGAGGGACGTCATCGTGCTGAACGTGTGCTGAACACGGAGGTGTCGTACTTTCGGTACTTGGATCGGTTGGATCGTGAAGACGTTCGACTATATCAACCGCGTTGACAAAACTCTTCCGCTTTCGGTCTACGAGGGTACGTGGACACACTCTCCCCTCTCGTTGCTATGCATCTCCTAGATAGATCTTGCGTGATCATAGGTTTTTTTTTGAAATTGCATGCTACGTTCCCCAAGACCTCCAACCACCAACCGAGCACATGATGCACCTTCTTCCTGCTGTCACCTGCGTAGACAACCGCCTGCGCGTACTACCGGACGACAAAACCTCCTTGCTCCATCGTGACGTCCGAGACAACACCGCTGCAACGGGGACATGGCAGAAGGAGAGACACACCTGATGGGATCGCCACCGCTGCCTCGCCGACGCCATCCATAAACCCTAACGCCGCCTATCTGAATGATCGACAAATACACGGTGCTATCAACTCCGAGAAGCCGTCATGGAAGACACCACCAGTATGGGAGTGAAGCTGAGGCAGATTTATTTATCCGGTCTCCGTTTCCACCACCCCAACAGCGCACCACAACCGACAAAACCTAACCCTAACTACAAAGCGAAGCAACGGGGTCCCCCTCTTTCCTGCTGCCGGAGCAGCAGTCGGAGGGAGAGGGGACTAGCCCTGGACGGTGGAGATCGAAGGTAGAGGATCGCCTCCCTAGACGCCTTCACGTGGCGGCGGCTAGGTCAGGGATAGCTTTTTAGCCGCGTGCATGCTTGGGCCCTGTTTGGTTCATAAGTCTTAGGACTTTTTTTAATCCCAACTAAAAAGTCGCTAGTCCCTAAAAAGTCCTACTTATGGACCATGTCTTTATCTTTACATATATATATAATAATAAAAGGGCTATTGCTTCTTCCTCCCTAATTTTGGTCCGTCATTACCAGATTTTCGTCCGTCCGTCACTTACAGGATTTTCGTACGTCCGAAAAATTAGTTCAACCTTTTATTCTCTCTGTCTCGTGTACATGGACCCGTTTGGGCCTGTGGCTGTCCGACAGCGGCATGTGTTGTGGCCCACCAATGAATCCGGCAAAAAATTGTTGCTGCTTTCAGGGATCGAACTCGAGAGCTCCTATTGGACGCTCTTTGCGTCAAATTGGCGGCCAGACGCACAGGGGCAGTTCGACTGGGCCGGCCCATGAAGCTTCACCGCGGGACGAAAAAGATGGCAAAAAGGAAAGGCAGGCACGACGACGATTCGAACTTGAGACTCAATGCTTTTGACCGCGCGCACCTGGCCAACCCAGTAGACTGGTACAGTTGGTTCAAGCGCGGCGCATAGCTTAAAGATAAACCTGCCTTGTGAACAGGAACAAATTACCGTAGCGAACCCGAAATTACTTGTTGTATTGATTTTTTTAAAGTATACTTTCTTTCAATGTGTCTCTTTAAACAAGTGCGCACCTTTTTTGAATTGATGAAAAAAATAGAGACAGGAACATTTTTCGAATATGTGAACAAAAAAATTGAAAAGTCAGAAATTGTTTTTGTGATAATGTGAACCACCTTTTCAATTTGTGAACAAATTTTAAACCGTGTGATCAAATTATGAAATTCCAAAGAAATTTGTAACCGCAAACATTTTTTGAATTTGTGAACAAATTATGAAATTCCAAACAAATTTGAAACCGCAAACATTTTTTGAATTTTTGAACAAAAATTTGAAAAATGGAACATTTCATGATATTCCGAACAAAAATTCATACAGCGAACATTTTTTTATTGGTGAACAAAAAAATAAAAATGGAATATTTCATGAAAGTATGAACAAAAGTTTAAAACCATAAACATTTTTTGAAATTCTTGAACATTTATAAAAATTCTATCCAAATTTTGAAAACGTGAACATTTTTTGAAAATGCGAACAATTTTTTGAAAAACATGAACAATTTTCGAAAAATGGAACAAATGTAAAATTCCAAAACTTTTTTGAGAATTTGAACAAATTTGAAAACGCGGACATTTTTTGAAAATCATGTGCAAATTTTGAAAAATTACAGAAAATGTGAAATTCCATTTTTTGGAAAATTTGAACAAATTTGAAAACACGAACATTTTTTGAAAATGACGAACAAATTTTGAAACACCGAACACATTTTGAAACACCAACAAATTTTGTACATTTTTTTTGAAAAGAACAAAATGTTTATTGAAACCTGAACAAAAAATCAAACAATTTTTTATAAAAAGTCGAATAAAGTATTGAATATATTGAACTTTTTTTGAAATTGCGATATTTCTAGAACAAAAATAAAAGAAAGAAAGAAACAGGAAAACGAAAAACGTGAAAGAAAGAAACAGATAATAGCAGACCTTTTTGCATGTGTAAGACACAAGTGTTGTTAAGCTCGAGTGGTCGGATACGCATTTCCAGTTGTGGGAGGTTTGAGGTTCGATTCCTTCCTCTCTTCATTTTTTTTAACAATTTTCTCTGTAGGAAGCATCCAACATGGGCCGCCCACGAACGGTCGATGGGTGTGCGACAAGTCGACATTTTGCCGCAAAATGCGGCGAATAGAGTTTTCCATCGAACTCACCATCTACCAACAGTTTTTCTCACATAGAACCAACTGATCTAAATAAGGCTTCTGTAAACAAAAGAGATTTCGTATGTATTGTATAGTAGCACCTCGCGTCTTTGCATATAATTTCACCAATTTATATATGAGTACAAGTTGAAATCAATGGGAAATGAGTGGGCCGAAATTAATGGAAAGACACAGAGAGAGATCCGGGCATTCACGGAGAATTAGTGGGAAAGAACTTGGCATGGAGGGATTACTAGGAGAAAATTATGGGATTAAATTGGCTGAAGCCGTGCCATTCGTGGAGGAATTAGTGGGAAAGAATCATGCGATTAATAAATCATGGAGGGATTAGTGGAGAAAATTATGGGATTAAATTGGCTGAAGCCATGCTGATTAAATCATGGAGGGATTACTGCAAGAAAATTATGGGATTAAATTGGCAGAAGCCACGCCTTTTGTGGAGGAATTAGTGGTAAAGAATCATGCGATTAAATCGGCCATTCATGGAGGGATTAGTCTGAGAAAATCATGCGATTAAATCGTCTGATTTTTTTAAATGTATGAAGGGATTAGTCTGAGAAAATCATGCGATTAAATCGGCTGATTTTTTTTGAAAATGTCCAGCAATTGCTGGCTATTTCATTGATTCATAGCAGGGAGAACATGGAGATGACAAAATGGTGTCTGACGGTCATGGACCAAGGAAGAAAAAACGGAGAGAAAAAAAATAAAAAGAGGCCTCTAAAAAGCAAAAATCTCACGGTGGTTCCCCGAAGGGGCTCTCAATACATTTTGCTCCAGCAAGTCTCCATAGCTCCAGGGAGTTTCTCAATTCTCTCACCATGTCAGGGGTGGAGGCTATTTTGTTTTGGAAAGTGCTTCTATTCCGTTTTTGCCAGATCTCCCAGCATGCTGCGAGGAGCATGGTTTTTGCTCCTTTTCGCTCCCTTGGCGCTGCCCTGTTGATGATTTCTCTGATGATCATCAGCGGCTTCTTCTGGCGCCACTCATCCGTCGGCGTGAAGGTGGAACAACCGCGCCACGATGCCACCTGTTACCACATGCTCCATGCTTTGGGGCATTCCCACAAAATGTGTTTGCTTGTTTCAAGGTTTCTATGGCAGAGCTGGTAGAAATAGCCGTTTGGCCAGCCCCGACGCTGGAGTCTGTCATTGGACTAGACTTGGTCTTGCAGCAGCAGCCAGAAAAACATCTTAAATCGGCTGATGGACAACGGCACCCAGCCATGCTACTCTTGTGGCCAATTAGATCAGAATTAATTGAGTCCACTAATTAATCGGATTCCTGGAACATGATGACGTCATTAAATTAGTGAATTAATCAGTATTGTGTGATTTTTTACTCGACGGTACTTGATTTTCTCATATCGTACTGACTAAAGAATATTCTGATTATGTTAATTCTTGGACCACTTCTCGAGCAAATATACACACTAACTATTCACTTCCAATATAATATTGTTGGTTTATTTGCATATTATTGATAAAATACATATAATCCCCCCCCCCCCAAAAGACACATATAATACTTATGGACTCAACTCTTTTGACAAAAAATTGCGGGTGTCTACTATCTGACTCTATCACGTTGGACGTCAAAAAGACCGTGGTGCAGGACACCTGTTTCAACTACGGTCGTGCTCCGCCCATTCGGGTTGACGCCATCGAGATAGAGGTCAGAATAATGGATGACTACGGATGACTTATCCGATACCAGGCACCCCATCTCGCTCGTTGTGTCAATCACATACCTAGCATGGAGATCACATTCGGGCTCGCAAAGTTTTCGGGTTTTGTGTGGAAACTAGAACATCAACTGGTCACATTGTTGTATAAATTTTGTAACATTCAAAGAAGAATTCGAAAATTCACAACCAATAGGCCATGCGTTCTCTACCTACTACAGCCTTAACGTGGCTAGCAAATTTTTTACTATGACGAATCTTAACAAGGTTCATCATCCATTCACCGGGAGGGCCTTGACTTCCTTCACTATTTATAAGTTGAGCCGTTTAACTACTTCACGGAAATTGGTGATTTAGTTCGGACAATGCATGAATCAAGTATAACAGAGACCGTTGTTGAATAGATGGATAAGCTGGCCACCATTTGTGATGGTACCAAAGATTAGAATTGATAACATGGATGAGTCGGACATGCAAGCTTTTGTTCCCCCATTGCAAGGCACGGGCACATTTGTTACTATATAGTGCGTTGCAATAGGGGACGCCATAGCTTTTGTTTCAATGAGACGTATTGATGGCGCATAATTAAATGAGGACGCATCAATCCAAGGATAATTCAAAGAGACGACATTTCAAGAGTCTTGCGAGCGCATAAATTTAAGTATATGTCAGTTTATCTCGCGTTACAACGCACAGTATGCTATAATATAATCTCTCCCTAATAATAAAGCACGGATTGACTCCATGAGTTCACGGTCAGAATACGCTTTCTTCTTGTGAATTTACGCTTTCACTTTAAATTTAAAACATATACGCGAGGTGATACTAATTCGTCATCGTTTGTTACCGGTTCACGCGGAGTTCATGTACTATTCTATCGCTAATAAAAGTCCCGATCCGATACACCATCCACCGTACCCGGCTTTGTATTGGACCTTGACCCACGCTGCCTCCTTAGCATCGCATCACTTACCAATTCCAAAACTCCAATACATAGTCTCGCCTCGCTGAATTCCATGTATTTTCACTGGTTCATATGTACGTACGAGAGTTACACCGAGGATTAACAAGTCGCATTAGAAGGGAAGTGACAGAAGGAAGGAACAGATCGAAGGAAAAGGAACGGAACGAAGTGCTGCTGGAGGCGGTGGTGACCAGGGCGCTGGTGGCCGGAGGAGGAGGCACAGAGGAGAGGAGGGGGGCGCAAGGGCGAGAGAGGCCATGCAATGAAAGGAAGGGCCGGTCGGCGGGTGAGGAGGCGTGAGATCGGGCGAGGTGGGGGTGCCCTGGCGGCGGCGGGGTGCGTGAGTCGCGTGGGGATGGAGCAGGGAGAGAGCGAGTGGGGATCGAGCAGACTGTTGTGCCGCTAGGATTAGAGGGTGCTGGGCTTGTTCGGCCAGTTTGGCCTTGGAGCCCGCTGGCACTTTTTAGCTTGCTGGGAGGCTGGCTCCGTTGCGCCCATCGGGGCCAGCCACTGCACATTCCCATTCTTCAGAAAAAAATAGAGACGGTGAGAAAAAATCAAATATTTTCTTTTTAAGGTGATTTTTTTGCATGTGGCTACTCTGACATATATCAAAGCTCCACAACTTGAATTGGAGTAATGGAGAATAGAGCATAGATTTAAAAATATTTAGAAACAAAAGCTATTTAAATTGGAAGTATTTTTATGTGTAATTTGCAAATAATGGAATACTTTACTTTAGCTCCCAAATAATATTAGGAGGCTATGTTCATAGGTTATAAAGAGAACCACCATGTGAAATCTCTCGATTTAAATAGATCAAAGATCTATGCAATTTATTCATTCACATCTTATTTGGGTTAGAAATTTTTAATTCAAGTTTAGGGTTTGAACAACCTGATTACAAATTAAAGCATCATGACATGATGCAATGCAAAATAAAACAAAAGAAATATTGTCATAATTATTATGGAAAGAAATTAGAGAATTGGTCTTGGGTTACAACAAGCGTAAATATGTGAAGATGTTGCACGACGCTCGGAGTGGGGGTATAAGATATGTGTGTACCTTATACACGAAATGCTTGTGTTTGGACCAAGTCCAAATAATGCAAAAGAAATTGCATTATAAATGTATATAAAAAATCTCACTCCGTCTGATAAATAGCGTGAAGCTAGAGGCGTCGTCGGAGGACTTGAATGCGGTAATTGCAGATGCTAGACATTAATAGTGGCATCATAAATGAGTCACTAGAAATATGCGACGATTTTTTCCTTTCGGTGCAACGCACAAACACATTATTGATGCATGCAAAAATTAAAGAAACCTTTTTTATAAACACCGTACAAAATATAGATGCTCACAAGTCACAAGCACATACATACACTCATTCTATGAGTGCACACACGCATATCATGCCCTTGTGACACCTCCGAGAGACTGAGTTGACGAGTCCTGAGATTGATTAAGTTACCCTATACGATGATTTCATACTAAACCGCAGATACGAGCTTTATGTAACCGGTGGCTTAACCTTGGTTTCCATATTGTTTCAAATTGTGCCCATAAATATTTTTTAAAAATATTGTTTGCTGATGTTGTCGGGTATGTTTATAAGGGATGATTTTTTTTCTCCCGTTGCAACGCACGGGCAAGTTTTGCTAGTAACTATTAAGAAGAAGAAATTTGCGATGAGTGAAGGAATTAACGCCCAACGAAGCATGCAAGATGGAGCGAGTACGACCCTTAAATAATCTAATGGTTCTGCTGCATTTTGATTATCATGGATAATATAATCGGACTTGTCATACAAAAATCATAACACAAAGTATCGTATATATGATTCTTAATGTGAGGCTGGTATATATTTGTGCTAAACCTTGGCCTCCGCCTCTTTGCTGCCGCCGAGTTGCATCGCCTGAATGTTGTCGTAGCATGATATTATAAACTTTTTAATGAACACGTCAAGCACATCTCCCGTTGCAACGCACGGGCATATGTCCTAGTTACAACTAAAAGTCTCAATAAGATTCTCCTTGATAGTCTTCTTTCATAAGTCCTAAATGTCCACTTTAACTCTTTATAAGTCCTTTTTGTTTGGTTTAGATATGACTAAAAGGAAATTTTTTATGTCTCTATATCAATAAGTCCCTGTAAACAAACATCCCTGTTCCCACCGAACCCACCGTATGTAGGCGTGGCCGTGCCATGAATTGAAGTCAACAACGGGAGAACGTCTCTGTCCCGCGTGTTCCTCGAGGGAAAGAAAACATCTCCATCGTCGCAGCATGATGGGCTCGCGGACGCAGAAAAAATCTGCTACATCCCGAGAGGATCACATCGGCTTATAATTCTAAGCTATTTTCTGGATTGGACTGGATCGATCGAAGATGGTATGGTCCCCATGCCATGCATCGACCAAGGCTATTCCCCTGCCGCTGAACCGATGAACAGATCCGCGCGTTCCCTTGTTTGCTGAGACATGTTGTTTGTTGTTTATTGTTGTGATCCAAAGGCAAAGGCGGATGCAGTACTATACAAGCTAGGAGTATACAGGATCCCAGATCAAATCAGAGCGGACACTGAAGCTTGTCTCCTTGAAGCTTCCCTGGCCTGTCAAAACTGGACGGAAATGCGCCAAGATAAGAAAAACTGGCAAAATAAAAGGAACCAGTCACTGGACACGAAGGATGGAGCGAGCAGCTCAATCGCCGAGTCATCTCCACGAAGGATGGTGCTGCTGTTTCCCAGTAGGACTGGTGTTTCTTAGTAATAGGTCTCGCGAAATCCCAGACACACGAGCAGATGGCTGAAAGCGATGGCATTATCAGCAACCAGCGATCCGAATGCAAGGGCGATCGACCCGATCTTCAAAAAAAAAAAAAAACACACGGGCCAAAGGACCAAATTGGATTTCTGAAAGAGTCAATCGCTCTGAACAAAAAATACAGCGGACATGCATGCGTATGTATAGGCCTGACGCAATCGCTGGCTGCTTCCGGCGAGTGATGGAGAGAGCTCATGCTTTGCAGTGCGACTTTGTGTACGCCGCTAGGATTGATCTGCAGCATACTTGACGCCGAAGCCTTCAACGTTGACGCTTTCGTGACGACAAAGACGCATTCTTTCATGCAAGGAGATAATCCAATCGTATGGACGATCGAGTCAAACCATATCACAAGGAGATTATTAACGCCAGTTTAACACCCCCGGATTTGCCGGCTTACCTACCCACCAAACCGGCACTATCCGCAACATTTTCAGAAACGCCCCCAGAATCCTCGCGGAATCTCGGAGCCACCCCTCACGTCTCGCACTATTACACCCAGCGCCTTTCCCGGCCTGCTCGGTCGGTCTCTCTCCCCTCCACATTTTGCCATTCCCCTCCGAATTATTGCCTCGCCTCGCCTCGCCACCCCCCGTCTCTGACGGCCATGGCCCACCTCCAGCTCACGGCGGTCGCCGGCGGCAGCGACGACGACATGGAGGAGGTGGCGCTGCTGGGGTCCTACGGCGAGGCGGAGGGGCCGAGCTCGCGGACGGAGGAGGAGGAGGAGGCGGGCATGCGGCGGGCCCAGGTGCGGGTCACGGGCATGACGTGCTCCGCCTGCACCGGCGCCGTCGAGGCTGCCCTCTCCGCCCGCTGCGGCGTGAGCAGCGCCGCCGTTTCGCTGCTGCAGAACCGCGCCCACGTCGTGTTCGACCCCGCGCTCGCCAAGGTTTGCTTCCGTGTGATCCCTCCCCCTCCGCTCCCTCCCTCGCCTCCGCGCGCGCGCTGGAGATTTGGCCTGGGATCGCGCCCCTGCGGTGAATTCTTGCGCGGTGGCTTCGAGTTTGTAGGATTATAGCGCTCTTGTTGGTAATCAGCAGCGGAATTGGTCAGCTCGAGGCGGGAAACTTAGCTGCGTTTTGTCGGTTATGGTGGTTAGGAACTTAGGATGCGAAACGAACACTCACAACTCGTGCTGTATCTGCTTCATTTTCGGCTCGCCTGTCCTTGTTCTAGCTGGCTGTTCCGATTGATCAGTCGTGTGGGCTGAGTTTATGGGACGCTCTGCGTTGCTTTGTCGGGAATCAAGTCTAGCGTGTTTGATAATCATGTGGTAAAGATACCAGTTAAATTGTAAAGGTGCAGTCCTAGTATTGGATCATAACGATTTTCAAGTAATTTAACTGGTTCCCCAACAGGACCATGAAACACCTGTACTGTAAACTTGCAATTGCAAACAACCTCTGAAAAAAAAAGTGATGTTAGGTCTGTTTCAAAGATCTCAACTCTCCACGACGTTGCCAACCTGTAACCTTTCTTATTTAAACTAACTTGCTTTTATATAAAGTTTCTGAAATGGACCTGACAGTGTTTGTTGTATGTTGTATTCAGGAAGAAGACATTGTAGAAGCAATAGAAGATGCTGGGTTTGAAGCAGAAATCCTCCCAGATTCTGCTGTTTCTCAGCCAAAGTCACAGAAGGTTTTGTCAGGCCAATTTAGGATAGGGGGGATGACTTGTGCTGCCTGTGTCAACTCAGTTGAAGGGATCTTAAAGAAGTTGCCAGGTGTAAACAGAGCAGTTGTTGCATTAGCGACCTCATTAGGGGAAGTTGAGTACGATCCGACTGCTATTAGCAAAGATGAGATTGTTCAGGCAATCGAGGATGCTGGTTTTGAAGCCGCACTGGTACAAAGTAGTGAGCAAGATAAGGCTTTATTAGGTTTGATAGGATTGCATACAGAGAGAGATGTAAATTTATTGTATGATATCCTGAGAAAAACAGAAGGCTTGCGGCAATTTGATGTAAATTCTGTACGGGCAGAAGTTGAAATTACATTCGATCCAGAAGTCGTTGGTTTGAGATCGGTTGTGGATATTATTGATATGGAAAGCAGTGGCAGACTGAAAGGCCATGTACAGAATCCATATGTACGGTCTTCTTCAAATGATGCACAAGAGGCTTCGAAAATGCTTCACCTCCTTCGCTCCAGCTTATTTCTAAGTGTAAGTTTTTATCCCTGCTATCCTATTTGTTTATGGTTTTTGTTGCCTCTCTAGTTCAGTCTACATTTTCCTCTGGTAGCTATACCCTTATGCCAGTTGTGACCGTAAATAAATAGCAAGCCCATCTGATGTGTCAGATTGATTTTATATAATTGTCACTATTGCATACAATTACTACTATAAAGAGATAATATAAAGTAAAATTATCATGAGTTGTTGTTTTACTTGCGTACTGACTTTCTTTACTGGTTTCCTTGCACCAGATTCCAGTGTTTTTTATGCGCATGGTATGCCCTCACATATCTTTCATTAACTCATTCCTACTCATGCACTGCGGACCATTTCGTATAGGAGATCTGCTCAAGTGGATGCTAGTGAGTGTAGTACAATTTGTTGTTGGCAAACGTTTCTACATTGCAGCTTATAGGGCCCTTAGACATGGCTCTACAAATATGGATGTATTGGTCGTTCTTGGCACAACTGCGACATATGTGTACTCAGTTTGCGCGCTTCTTTATGGGGCATTCACTGGATTTCATCCTCCGATGTATTTTGAGACAAGTGCAATGATAATTACATTTGTGCTATTGGGGAAGTATCTTGAGGTGCTTGCTAAAGGAAGGACATCAGATGCAATTAAGAAGCTTGTAGAGCTGGTTCCTGCTACAGCTATCTTGCTTCTGAAATACAAAGGTATCTGATTCCTACTTTATGGTAACTTAGCATGCATACACCAAAAATGGCTAGCAGTTCAGAAAGCTCATGTCTAAGTGATTTACATATAGTCCCCTTCTTTTTATGTTTTTCGTTGGATATTAGTAATTAACTGATTGCTTAGGATTGCAGCCTTGCATCCATACTCTTGCATTTTGATTGTAGTTGCACACATCAACTCATAGCACTGTACCTGAATCCAGATGGAAAATATGCTGGAGAAAAGGAAATTGATGCATTGTTGATCCAACCTGGTGATGTCTTAAAAGTGCTTCCTGGTTCAAAGATTCCTGCTGATGGCATTGTCACTTGGGGTACAAGCCATGTTGATGAAAGTATGGTAACTGGTGAATCTGCGTCTATCTGCAAGGAAGTGTCCAGTTCAGTAATTGGAGGCACCATGAACCTAAATGGCATCCTTCACATACAAGCGGCGAAAGTAGGATCAGGGACAGTTTTGAGCCAGATAATATCTCTTGTTGAGACTGCCCAGATGTCTAAAGCACCTATTCAGAAGTTCGCTGATTATGTGAGTGCACTTGTCTGTTTATGATGTTTCTGAGTTATAAAAATTATCTCTGTTATAATCTTAAAATTGTAAAACATGTTTCTGGTCAATTTCATTACACTTCTGTCATTGACGTAAGTGCTAAGGATGTATTTTTATTGCCTTATAAAAAGTATATTACTCATGTCAGATTTCACACAAACTGTTTACACCTGGTTGGTTTTTATCAAGTCATTAGTTATTGAAAATCAGTTTAAGTTCTTATTATTACAACACATTACATGAAGAAACCAGTGCAATCTTGGGGATTTGTACATCTTGGTTAGCATGCAGTGACATTTTGTTTCCTATAATAACCATTACGTTTTGTGAATGCTGATGCTATCTATGTTCTTTTCAGGTGGCCGGCATTTTTGTTCCTATTGTCATCACATTGTCCTTACTGACATTCTGTACATGGTAAGTTTCATGGTTCATTCATCTGTCTGAGGTTGGGTTTGGGGGTGTCAGGCTACTCGTGTCTAAAATTTTCATCTATTATTGACCTTTGTAGGTTTGTATGTGGGACGCTGGGGGCATATCCAAATTCATGGGTTTCAGAAACTAGCAATTGCTTTGTTTTCTCCCTCATGTTCTCCATCTCTGTTGTGGTTATTGCCTGTCCATGTGCTCTTGGTCTGGCGACACCAACTGCTGTAATGGTAGCAACTGGAGTTGGCGCCAATCATGGAGTACTTGTAAAGGGTGGAGATGCACTGGAGAGGGCTCAGAATGTCAACTATATTATATTTGATAAAACTGGGACACTGACACAAGGAAAGGCCACTGTAACAACGACGAAAGTGTTCTCAGGAATGGATGTTGGTGACTTCCTCACATTGGTAGCGTCTGCGGAGGTGAGGCAACAAAACATTCCCAAGGATTTTGCTTATTCGTAGTAGAGTGCAAACATGGTAATCTTACTTTGTTCTTTTCTGTTAATTTAGGCAAGCAGTGAGCATCCACTTGCAAAAGCTATCTTGGATTATGCATTTCATTTCCATTTCTTTGGCAAACTCCCCTCATCAAAAGACGACGTTAAGAAAAGAAAAGAAGATGCATTCTCTCAATGGCTCTTGGAAGTTGCTGATTTTTCTGCCTTGCCTGGCAAAGGAGTTCAGTGTTTGATCAATGGGAAGATGATTCTGGTGAGCTATGTGATACAGCTATTCTGGATTATCTTTCTTAATTGCTTAAGGAAAGAGTTACTGTGCCTGGGTAATTCAATATTTTGATGTTAAATGTTTTATGTAGGTGGGCAACCGTGCCTTGATATCTGAAAATGGGGTTAACATTCCTGAAGAGGCTGAAAGTTTCTTGGTAGACATGGAATTGAACGCAAAGACAGGCATTCTTGTAGCATATGATGGCAACTTCATTGGTTTGATGGGGGTAACCGATCCCTTGAAAAGGGAGGCTGCTGTAGTTATAGAAGGCCTAAAAAAGATGGGCATTTATCCAGTTATGGTGACAGGGGACAATTGGAGGACTGCACTGGCAGTTGCAAAGGAGGTCGGTCGTAATTCTCATGTAGTAGTGCAACCACAACCGCATTTGATTATTTTGATTCTTCTAGACGACATATCAGTAAATATGAGTTCAACTTTATTGCCTAACTGATTTCATGTGTACAACTTGATTACTCCTAGTTGATTTGATGTTGCTTATATGAGTTGCCTCCTGCGACTCCTGCGAAAGCTCAAGTTATTGAAACCATTGTCCTTCTGCAGATTGGAATTGAAGATGTGAGAGCAGAGGTCATGCCTGCCGGAAAAGCCGACGTAATCCGCATTTTCCAGAAGGATGGGAGCGTGGTTGCAATGGTTGGAGATGGGATCAATGATTCCCCTGCCCTAGCAGCAGCCGACGTCGGGATGGCCATCGGTGCAGGGACTGACATCGCCATCGAGGCAGCAGACTATGTGCTGGTGCGGAATAACCTTGAAGACGTCATCACGGCGATTGACCTCTCACGGAAGACGTTCAGCCGAATCCGGTGGAACTACTTCTTTGCCATGGCGTATAACATCGTTGCCATCCCTGTGGCTGCCGGCGCACTCTTCCCCTTCACTGGCTTGCAAATGCCGCCGTGGCTGGCTGGCGCTTGCATGGCCTTCTCGTCGGTTAGTGTAGTATGTTCCTCGCTGCTGCTGAGGAGATATAGGAAACCAAGGCTTACCACCGTCTTGCAGATAACTGTAGAGTGATTCCAACCTGGAACCTAACCCGCCTGTTTTTGTGTGTGACATTTCTACTTGAAAGAAATGGATATGGCATCTGTTTGTAACTCAGTGATGATACAGTTTTTGACACCTGTGCTTGTAAATAGCACATATATACACAGATGCAAATTGTTTGTAATGCAAGATTTCCAGTTGTTCACAGGATGTTAATTGACTAGTCGAACATATGAACTGCGAGCCTCTTTTACTTGAGAAGCTGTGAAGAATTAAGCGCTGAGAGCAAGTCTAGTAGAGCCCTCAAACCCCTAAAAATATCCCTTTTTTTTACAGTTTTCGCCGAAAAAACGCCGTAGACTAGAACCTTTAAACCCTCAAACCCGTAAAAAAAATTAGAGGTCCAACCCTCAAACCAGTTTGCAACCTGTAGAAGTAGGGGTTGAGAGGGAAATCTCCCCCCCAACCCGCACTCCTCCTCTCTCGTGTGGGAGGAAACTTCGTCCTCCTCCCGCCGCCTCCTGCCGCACCGGCCATGGAGGGCCCCGCCGCCGCCGCGCCCTCGCCCGCCCGCCTGCCCCCGCCACCGCCCCCGCCCACCCGACGTGGTGGCGGCGACCCACGTCGGGGCCAAGCGGCGGCGGGCGGGCCTCACACCTCCTCCTCCCGCCTCCCCGGCTCCCGTCCCGGCCACCGTCACCGCCCCGGCGCCCGCCCCCGCCGCCTCCCCGGCTCTCGCCCCGGCCACCAAGAAGAGCCGGCCGAAGGCGCCATCCAAGGTCGCCCCGGCCGTGACGATGCCGCGGAAGAAGGCCGCGGTGCGGAAGAAGCCCACGCCCCCGCCCGCCTCCATCGCCGACCCTCCTTTCGTCGTTGTGGCCGAATCTCCTCCCGCCGTGCACGAGGTGTTCGAGAAAATGGCAACCCCATCCTCGTTCATGGACCTCCTCCAAAGCAGTGTAAGGGGTGGATTTGAGGGTTCTAGTATTTGCCCCTGTTTTTCAACCCTTAAAAGTGTCGAAAAGTGGCATTTCTCGACCCTTAAAACTGCTTTAAGGATTTGAGGGTTTGAGAGTTCTACTAGTAATGCTCTGAGAACTGTACGTTTCCAGTCCTAAGCGTGTTGCCAACTTGCCATAGGTATCTGGCTGTATCTTAGTAAAGTTATATCATCAACAGTAAAGTTCGAAAAAGGTTGAAAATTGCTTTTGGAGCTCGGCCCCATGGAGGCCGGTTTATGAAAAAAATTCAAAATTCAACAAAATTCATATTTTTACATTTAAAAAAAACTGGAAAAAATACAGACATACATGAAGGCATAACACATGAGATACGTTGAAACGAGGGCTGTGCAAGAAAGACAAAATCTGTAGTTTTTCAACACATGATACTATTTATTCCAAAAGTCCATGAATTTGTTCTTTTTGCACAAATCGCATATCAAATTATTTCATTCTAAACGGGTACACGAATCAACTTCAGCTCGGCCCCAAAAAAAGATGCGGGAGGCTAGGGTTTGGCGGAGACGGGGCGCCGCCGCGCCGCCGCCAACAACAGCGTCCATCGCCGGGGAAGATGTCGCGGCCTCGTCCGCCATCGCGGCAGCGTCTGCCATCACGGCTTCGTCCGTCACTGCGGCAGCGTCCGCCACTGCGGCTGCGTCTGCCATCGCGGCTTTGCCCGCCCTGTCCACAGGCTCGAAGGTCGCTGCAAGGATGGAAGGAGCACACGGATGCGGTCAGCGCGTCCAGATGCACACGGCAGATGAACTGGAGGCCCGATCGGGTTGGAGGAGCATTGCAGTTGCACGGCCGCCAGGCATGCAATTCGACCCAGGGGGCCTCGACGGGAAGCATCGGGCCGCACGACCGCCTCATCAACAAGGCTCTCCGTCACAGTACTCCCAGACCGGCGACGTGCGCATCAACCTCCAACCCAGTTTGTGCTCTTCGCTTTCTCAGTTGGGAACGTCCCTGGCGCCTCCTCCCGTGAACCTTGCTGTCGGTGGGGGTGAAAAAGGGGCATCCGTTGAGGAAGCCACCCGCCCGAAGCCGTCCAGTGAGACCACAGAGGAGACAACAGAAGGAGAATCAACTTCGAGGGCCACAACTATTGGTAACACCCGGGAACTGATGGCCAGTTCACCTGCTACGCCGCTGCCGCCGCCGCCGCCATCACCATTCACCAATGTCTAATACAGCTACACTGAGCGGTCGGGTCAGAGCCCCATCCGGAGCTTTGAACATCCTCAGCTGGAACTGTCGAGGGGGAGGGAGCCCAACGACAGTTCGTGACCTGAAGTGTTTGGTGCAGACTCACTCTCCCAAGATCGTTTTTCTTTGTGAAACTAGACAATCTAAAGTGAAGATGAAAAGATATTGAGCTCGGTTAGGCCTTAGTGGTTTCGATGCAGTCGATAGTGTTGGTCACAGTGGTGGTTTAGCTATCTTTTGGCATGAGTCATTGCATCTCGAAATTAAATCCATGTGTGAGAGACATATCGATGTGTATGTGAGAGAATCTGCTGATGCAACACCCTGGAGGCTGACTTGTGTGTACCGCGAACCTCGGACAGAGAACCGTCACCTTATGTGGAAGCTCATGCGCGATTTACACCTGCAAGAGAACATGCCATGGCGGTGATAGGGGACTTTAACGAGGCCATGTGGGGCTTCGAGCACTCCTCCGCCACCCCGCGTTCGGCTGGTCAGATGCTTGATTTTCGAGATATTCTGAAATTATGTAACCTTGTGGATCTTGGATTTTCGGGACTTCCATATACATATGACAACCGCCGGCAGGGCCGTGCGAACGTTAAGGTATGGCTGGACCGTGCCGTCGCGAACTACGAATGGCGGGATATGTTTTGTGATGCTGCAGTACAACACCTGGTCGCCCCTAGCTCTAATCATGCACCGATCCTTCTCAAGTGCATACATGAGCGGAACCGGGCTGAAGCTGGGAAGAAATGCAGACATTGTGAGGTGATGTGGGAGAGGGATGCTGCATTACCTGAGGTGATTAAGGTGGCATGGGAGTCAGCTGGGATCATGGAGAACCTGGGTGATGTTGTTACCACTCTTGGCAGCATGATGGACTCCCTGTATGGTTGGAGCAGGAAAAGGTTTGGAAACGTGGTAAGAGAAATTAACAAATCTCGCACTCGGTTAGAGGAACTAATGGCTATGAACGCTGACCAGCGGACTATTAGAAAGGCTACTGCTCATATGAATGAGCTCATGTATAGGGAGGAGATGCTCTGGATGCCGCGGTCAGAATTGCTTGGCTGTGAGAGGGTGACCGCAACACGGAATTTTTTCACCGCAGAGCTAGATGGCGTGCTAGAAAGAATCAAATAAAATTGTTAATTGATGATTCAGGGGTGGCTCAGCAGGATCATGAGGTTATGTCAAAAATGGCTATTGATTATTTCTCTAATCTATTTACTGCAGACCACACGCTACAGGCTGGGCCAGTAATTGATCTCATTAATAACCGGGTCAGTGAGGACATGAACACGGGATTATGTGCTGACTTTTCAGACAAGGAACTTTCTGATGTTTTGTTCCAAATTGGGCCTTTGAAAGCACCGGGGCCGGATGGTTTCCCTGCCCGAGTGTTCCAAAGAAACTGGTCTGTCATGAAAGAGCAGGTAATTAAGGCGGTGAAGGAGTTCTTTCGGACAGGTATCATGCCAGATGGGGTTAACAACACCTCTATTGTATTAATTCCCAAGGTGGACAATCCAACGAAGCTTGCGGAATTCCGATCTATCAGTTTGTGTAATGTTATATATAAGGTGGTTGCTAAGTGGCTTGTAAACCGTCTCCGCCCCATATTGGATGAAATTACCTCACCTGCACAGAGTGCCTTTGTTCCTGGACGGCTCATTACGGATAATGCATTGCTGGCCTTTGAATGCATACATTATATCCAACAGGAAAAGGACCCAAGGAAAAGTTTTTGTGCGTACAAATTGGATCTCTCCAAAGCCTATGATCGGGTTGACTGGATTTTCTTGAGGCAAATGATGCAAAAGATGGGTTTTGCTCAGCGATGGGTTGACTGGGTTATGACATGTGTCACATCACTGAGATATTCAGTAAAATTCAATGGAACCCTCTTGGATTCATTTGCACCGTCGCATGGTCTTCGGCAAGGTGATCCGCTCTCTCCATTCATGTTCCTTTTTGTTGCTGACTGCCTCTCTGCTTTGTTGAAGGATGGGGAGGACGGTCAAATATTTACACCAGTTAAAGTCTGTCGGCGTGCCCCGGGAGTGTCACACCTCCTATTTGCAGATGATACGCTTCTCTTCTTTAAGGAGGATAATAATGAGGCTACCCATGTGAGGAATATCCTGAGCACATATGAGCGAGCGATCGGTCAATTTATTAATCCAGCTAAATGTAGTATCTTGTTTGGGCAGTCATGCCCGACTACTACTCAGGAGGATATACGGGCAGTGCTGCAAGTGCAAACAACGGCGTTCGAGGAGAAATACCTCGGGGTACCTACGCCGGAAGGAAGGATGTCCAAGGGGAAATTTCAGAATTTACAAGCAACTGTCGCTAAATGGATCATGTTATGGGGTGATACTCTCTCATATGCCGGGAAATAAGTTATGATCAAGGCGGTCCTACAAGCAATCCCGACATATAATGGGAGTTTTTAAGCTTCCAGCCTCAGTGTGTGATGACCTTAACAGGCTCGCTCGAAATTATTGGTGGGGTTCAGCAAAAGGACGGCGTAAAACGCATTGGAAAGCCTGGCCTCAAATTTTGAAAACAAAGGCGCATGGTGGCATTGGGTTTCGGGACTTTCGTATCTTCAACCAGGCCCTCCTCGCACGTAAGTGTGGTGCTTGTTGACTAAACCTGACAGCTTGTGTGCGCATGTCTTGAAAGCTCACTACTACCCGGACGGTCGCCTCGAGGACACGGTCTTCTCTGGGAACGCCTCCTCTACCTGGCAGGATATTCAACATGGCCTCGAGCTCCTCAAGAAGGGTCTTGTGTGGCGCGTCGACAACGGGGAACAAATTCGGATATGACGTGATCGTTGGTTGCCCCGGATGCACTTTGGTATGCCAATCACGTTGCAAGGTACGTGCAGGCTTAAGCGGGTGGCCGAGCTGCTCGACGAACGAGGTGCCTGGCGCATGGAGACCCTTCAGAAGTACTTCCTCCCATCCGATGTGGAGGGCATTACCAGTATCCGCATCTCCACAAGGGCTCCGAAAGATATGTTGCTTGGACATCGGAGAAGTCCGAAAACTTCACGGTCAAATCAGCCTACCGGCTCGCCATGGATGAGCCCAACGGCATCGTCTACGAGAAGGGCACCGGATGGTCGTCGTGCCATCTGGAAGACTATATGGAGGTGCCCTGCTCCCCCGAAGGTACGGGTCTTCGCCTGGAAGCTAGCCTCAAACTCTTTGGCGACTTGGGAAAATAAATTCTCTCGACACCTTGAAACTTCCAATTTTTGCCCTGTTTGTGGTATGGAATGCGAGCACATCTTTCATACATTTTGTAGGTGCCCCCGGGCGAGGGAATTATGGTGTGCAATGGCCCAAGACTGGCCGCTCCCCGACGTCGACTCAGTCTGTCATACTGGCCCCGAATGGCTCCTGGACGTCTTGCACCCGCTCTCTGACATGGCTAGAATGGCCCTCCTCATGACCCTATGGAGGTCGTGGTACATCCATAATGAAATCACCCATGGGAAGAAGGCGCCCCCTACCGAAGCGTCGCGTCGCTTTCTTCACAGCTACATATCTTCCCTAATTTGTATCAAGGAGCACCCAGATGGAGACATGGAGAAGGGAAAGATGGTCATAGCAGACCCAATGGCACTCGCTGGCCCAACCACTCCTGAACTAGTGCAGTGCTCTGCGGTGGCTGAGTTGAAATGGACACCCCCACCATGTGGTTGGACGAAGATGAATGCAGATGGATCCTACCTATAAGCAGATGGTAGCGCTGGAGCCGGAATGGTACTTCGTGATGAGATGGGAGTGATCATCTTCTCCGCCTGTAGAGAACTACGTACATGTGCTGACGCCCTCCAAGCAGAATTGGAAGCCTGTAGAGAAGGTGTTCATTTGGCACTGCAATGGACCACAAAAACTGTGATAGTTGAGCTTGATTGTGCTGAGGCTGTCAAGATGATTCAAGATAAATCATGTGATCGTTCAGGGCATATGGCGTTTGTTGGTGAGATCAAGTCCTTGTTAGCTGAAGGAAGGGAGATTGTCTTTTTTTTTTAAAGATCCAGACTTGCTGGCTTTTCATTGGCTTAGCAGGGGAGAGTTACAAAATTTGTGATCAACTGATCAGTGAAAAGAAAATGAGTTACAGAGGCGTAGGAGGAGGGAGGGAACAGCCTCTCCCTCTCCGCCGCCTAGCAAAAAATCTAGTCTATTCCTCGCGTTGTATCCCCGAAAGGGGGCACTATGGCATGTGCTCCGACGAGTCTCCATTGCTCGATGTCTCTCCGGCAGGCCTCTGTTATACTGAGTGCACTTGGTGTCTTTCCTCTGAATGTGCAGTTGTTTCTCTCAAGCCAGATTTGCCAGGCGACCAATGCCACCATGGCCTTGACTCCTCTTCTTTCCCTTGGCGCCGCGGAGTTTAGGATTGCGGCGACAGCATCTGTTATAGTGTTGCATGCACTCCAGGAGGCTGGGGAGAGCGCCGCGCAGCCCATCCAGGTGGCTGCCTTTACCCAAACCTCCTTCGATATGTTGCAGTTCCAAATTAGGTGGAAGGAAGACTCAAGGTTGCGGCAGCAGAGCTGGCAGAAATAGGGATTCACCCAGCCCCTACGCTGCAGGTGATCATTGCACCAGAGCCGTTTTTGGTGGAGTAGACAGAGAAATAACTTGATCTTTCCGGGTGCCCAGATCTTCCATACCAAGCTTTTCATGGCCGAGGATGGTTGCGAGGGGAGTTGAGAGTGGTACGCTGACCTCGCCGTGTAGTCTCCACCGGCTTTCCAGGTGATCTTGTCCTCGGTCCCTCCATGCAGCGCCAAGTTGGCTTCTGTGATGCGTCGCTGCAGCAGCACGACCTGGGGGGTGATTTCCAGGTTGTTGTCGTGCCTGAGATCCATGATCCATCTGTCATCGCGTATCGCCTCTACGACAGTGCGGTTCTTCCTAGCTGAGCGCCTGAATAGGTCGGGGTAGTCTTGCCTTAGCGGTTGCTCTCCGAGCCAGGAGCAGTGCCAGAAGAGCGCCATGTTGCCGTCGCCCACTGTCACCGTCGTTGCCGAGGCGAAGAGTGCTCTATCCTTGTCGTTGCAAGGCAACTCCAGGTGCGTCCATGGCCTGGCCGGGTTCATCCACGCCAGCCAAAGCCAGCGGAGGCGCAAGGCCCGCGCGAGCCGCTCCATGTTGGGGATGCCGAGGCCGCCATGCTCGATCGGGGACGTGACAAGTTGCCAGTTTACTTTGCATCTACCTCTGGTGACCTCCTCGTCTTGTGCCTACAGGAACCGACGCTGCGCTTTGTCTACATCCTTGTAGAATCTCTTTGGGTATTCGTAGCACAACCATGGCGAAAGCTGGCAGCGCAGATAGGACGCTCCTGACGAGTACGCGGCGCCCTGCGACCGGCAGGAGCCAACCTTTCCAAGCTGCCAACCTTGCGCGGATGCGGCCGAGGAGGTACTAAATGTGCACGAGCCGAAGCCTGCCGATGCAGAGCGGGAGGCCTAGATATCTGATCAGGAAACCTACTCTGTCGCCGCCGAAATTTTGAAGGACGTCTATGAGGTCTACATTGCCGCAGTTTAGGGCTGCCGCTGACGACTTCTGAGGGTTGCCGCGCAGTCTCGTCGCGTCCCTGAACCCCTCCAGGAGCTGCATGATGGCGTCGATCTCCTGGCACACTGGGTTGGCGAAGAAGATCGCGTCGTCCGCGTAAAGCGTGACGCGCATGCGCGCGGCGCCGGTCGGCAGTTGCGCGATGGCGCCGGCCTGCTGCGCCGCCTCTAACAGCCGGTGGAGGGGGTCAATTGCCAGGATGAAGAGGATCTGTGAGAGTGGGTCGCCTTGCCGCAGTCCTCGCTGATGAAGAATCGCAGGGCCCGGGTCCCTGTTCAGCAGGCAGGCGGAAGACGCGGTGGAGAGGAGCAGCGCGATCCAGTCCCGCTAGCGCGCCGGGAAGTCCATGCGTTGCAGCAGCTCGAGGATATATTCCCATGACACCGTGTCGAAAGCCTTGGCGATGTCGATCTTTAGCAGGAGCATCGGTGTTATTTTCCTTTTAAACTGTCGCAGCGCGCTCTGGACGTAGAGGAAACTGTCATGAATGCCCTTCTTCCTTTGGAATGCGCTCTGGGCCGGCGAGATGAGCTGATCAAGCACACCCGCTAGTCTGACCGAAAGCACTTTGGCAATTAGTTTGGCCACCGAGTGGACGAGACTAATTGGGCGAAAATCCGACAGTTTTGTTGCGCCATCTTTCTTCGGCAGTAGGATGATCATGGCGCGGTTCAGAGCTGCAAAATCACCTCCGATGAGCTGATAGAATGCATGGAAGACTGCCATGACGTCTGTCTTGATCATTTGCCAGCATGCACGAAAGAAAACCCCGCTGAAGCCGTCCGGCCCCGGTGCCTTCTCGGCCGGGGACGCGCAGATTGCCGCCCAGATTTCTTATTCGGTGAAGGGGTTGTCGAGGCCTGCACCGGCCTGCAGACGAGGCAGCTGGATCCTATCCTAGTCGATCGCCTTCGTCCTTCTCACCTTGCTGCCCAGAGTGTAGTGAAATGGTCATGGATCATTTTTGCCTTCTCTTTGTGATCCGTGGCTTGTTTGCTCTTTGACTCCAAACAGTGGGTGTAGTTTTTCCTTCTTCTAGAGTTGATCTTGGCCTGGAAAAATGATGTCTTTGCATTGCCCACTTTGAGCCAGGTGGTCTGTGCCGCTTGCCTCTTCCTTACTCGCTCGAGAGCCGCGAGTCCCACAATCTTCAGCTTTAGGGTTTTCCTCAGCCAGAACTCTCTTTGCGTTAGCTGGCGTCTCTCCTGCGCCACATCAAGTCTCAGCACCACCTCAGACGCAATGTGAAACTGCAATTTGGTGTTGCTGAAGATGCTCTTGGCCTAGATCTTCAGGTCTGCTGCTGTTCGTTTTAGCTTGATTTTCATCCTGGTGAAGGGACAACAGTGGTTTACTGGTCTTTGCCATGCCCTTTGGACCGTCTGCTGAAAGTGCGGGAACTTGGGCCAGAAGGATTCAAATTTGAAAACTGCTTTGCGTGGTGGCGCCGCTGCATCCGTGAGCAACAGGGGGCAGTGACCGGAGCAGGAAGTGGATGCAGCCATGAGTGTGTAGGAGGGGAAGATTGCCTCCCATTCTTGGTTGCAGAAAATTTTGTCGATGGCGACAAAAGTAGGGTTTTCTCTCTCGTTACTCCATGTGAAGCGCCTGTTTTTGCACTTTATCTCTCTCAGGCAAGCCCGGTCGATTTGCATCTCTGAATCTGCTGATGACCCTTCTATTGATGTTATGGTTGCTCTTATCCCTTGCCTCGTAGATGACGTTAAAATCACCGTTGATCAGCCACGGATCGCCAAGAGGTGGTCTGCTTCTGCTCAGCTCCTCGAGGAAGTCATCTTTCCTGGTGTCGTCAGCTGGGCCGTAGACAGTGGTGATCCAGAAGGAAAGACCACCGTGGGGGAGGAACAGCCTGGCAGTGATGGAGAATTGCCCTACAGATTGCGTGACGATTGTGATCCTAGTGGAGTCCCAGAAAATCGCGGCGCCACCACGGGTGCCCAACGCCGGTCATTACGCATATTCGACGTACACAAAATATAGCTAGTCATGAGCTAGCACATTACGGCCGTGCCATGCCTCTTATTGCTGTCTGGCTCGACTCGGGCACGGATGAAGTTGTAAGGTTGTGTATGAACAATGTAATTCCCAGTTGAGTAATATAAGATCCCATTTCCCCGCAAAAAAAGTATTTCATTCTAAAATTTTACACACATACACATCATAGTACAATATTTTCAGTTTTTTAAAACCGAGAAGTATGAATTTTGATTTTTTTTCAACAAATTTGGCCTCGATGAAGGCCAAACTCTAAAATGACGTTCTTGATAAAGGTAATGTGTACAACTTCTCCTCCCCTATATCCCTTGGTGGCCAGGGCAACCCCCCCCCCCCCTATTGGCTTTTTAGTTCTTGCTGGTACGGTGCTCGGGCGAAGGTGACGCTTATTCTTCAAGTTTGTCTTTTGGACTCCGATCTTCCTCGGGTTCATTCGTTTGTACTTAGTTGATGGAGCCCAGTGTAAATTCATGTCATCTCGTTGGGGTGTTGAGGTTAGGGTTTCTCGTCATGACGAGATTTGGTGTCAGGTGATTCAGATCTATTTAAGGTTTCAACATCAACAACTACGGCTAGGGCTGGAATTCGAGCCGAGTCGAGCCAGCTCGGCTCGACTCGCTAGAGCTCGTTTCGTTAACGAGTTAGCTCGACTCGACTTATTATTATAACGAGCTCAAATTCAAGATTGTCTCGACTCGTATAACTCGCGAGCTGGCTTGTTTAGCTTGTTAACCTCGTTAAAGATATGAACATAAAACCCTCAAATCTTATAAAAATGATTATGTATATATTAAACACACACACACACACACACACACACACACACATATATATCACTAAACAATAGTAATTTTCTTGTAGTGCATGAGTCTCCTAGAAGGCTGGCCCTTCATCGGCTAGGCCTTGTGTTGTGCGCCTAGGACATAGGGTGCTGACTGCTGAGTGGCTGCTCTTTTTTTTGTATTGGGAGTGGCTGATTTTTTGTACCGAGCCTAACGAGTACACAAGTACTCATGAGATTGGTTCGTTTAACTTGGTCTATAAACAATTTTAAACTAAAGCTTGGCTCGACTCGTTATTCTTCGAGTTCGAGTCGATTCAAGCCGAGTCACGAGCTACTCGTTTAGCTTGCGAGCTTCGTGCTTTTTTCCAGCCCTATCTACGGCTCAAGGCGTTGGTCCTTAGTTGCACATGAACATAGACTTCCCGTCAACAATAAGGTCAAGCCAGCTCTGACAGGGAAGCCTCGGAGGCGGTGCATTGGCGGTTCATTTTGGCGGTGACAGTGGTTGTTCGATGGTCTGAATCTCGATGTAATTTTTATTTTGTTGAGATGCTTTGTATTTCCGATGAATTTTGATAATAGATTGGATATTTTTCTCACACCTTGTTTGGATGTATGTATCAGGGCCTGTAATCGATTTGGTATTGCCAAACTTACAATTCAGATGTTTGGGTCGTACTCTTTTCATTTTTATTTACTCTGGATATTAGGTTTGACTGAAATAAGTTTGATCAAGTTTATAAAAAAAATATAAACATTTATCATAATAAATCTATATGATGTGAAAGTATGTTCAACAATGAATCTAATGATATTGATTTGTTATTGTATATATCAATATTTTTGTTTATAAACTTTGTCAAAGTTTGGACTAAATAAAAACGGCGGGAGTATATGGAAACTGTCGTCTGAATCCTGGCGAATACATCCGAAATCCCGCCTGTGCGCCGAGCCCTCCCACGGTTCGGACCCCTCCCGCTCTGAAACGCCTGGAAACGACGAGTTCCCGCAAAACGTACCTGTTCGGGCCTCTGTTTCATCGCTCGACTAGGGGAAACCCTTTCCCCCACCCCGCGATAGGAGCCAGACGAGGCAGCACGCGAGAAACCTCGACGGCGACGCGCAGGTATGCTCCTCTCGCCGGCCGCCCTCCCTCCTCCTCCGACGACTCATTCCTCGCTGCTGTAGCTCCATCTATTTCCCGTCGGCTGGTTCCCTCCGTCCTCTCATGTGAAGTCCCCCTCCGCCCTCCCTCTGAATCCCCAAATCCATCAGATTTGGCCGCCGGCGGAGCACCTCCTCCTCTCGCTCCCTTCTTCTTCTTTCTCTACGGCCCGGGATCCTCCTCCTTGGGTGCCATCCAACCACCTCCTCCTCTGCCCCCTTCAGCTTCTCCCCTGGCTGCCCTAGATCTTTGTCCTTCCCTGCCAACCGACCACCTCCTCCTCTGCCCCCTTCTTCTTTTACTATGACAGCCAACATTCTCATGTGTTCATGCTGATTATTGCAGATTATCCTCTGTTGGTCCATTTATTTGTGCAAAGTTTGCTGACCTAAACTTGTATGTTTGTGCAGATTGATTTCATCACCACAGGGACGGGTTGAGGTGAAAAAATTCATGCTTTACTCTGTCAGTTGAGATGTTGAATATGTGATGCTCTATCCTGCTCATGTGATGATTGAACAATTGATGTTTCTCTCTCTCAATTGATATGTTGTGTCCTGCTCATGTGTAGATTTAATAGTGCATGCTTTCTTTGTCAAATGAGATGGTGAAATAATGATGTTGTGTGCTGCTAATGCCAAGTTCATAATTAGTGTTTGTGTATGTGTGCATTGTAGCTCCATAATGTCTCAAATGGACTTAATTGCTTCCATTACCGAAGAGAACAAAAGAAGAAACATGAAAAGGACTGTATTGACAACAATGTATATTGAGTCAGTTTGTCTTGCACTAGCTTATCTTAGTATGCAAAGGGCAGCAAAGAATTTAGGATGCTTCGGTGATGAGGAGCATCTGTATGGTCTTAGGAAGTATTTGCTCAAAGAAATATATAATGGTTCAGAAGTAACTTGTTATGATGAGTTGCGATTAACTAAAAGAAACTTCCATGATTTATGTTCTATGTTGCGTGAGAAGTGTGGCTTGGTTGACAACATATATGTGATTGTAGAAAAAAAGGTTGCAATGCTTTTATTGGTGGTTGGACATGGTCTTAAGATGAGGTTGCTCCGCGGCACTTACAAGTGTTCTTTAGAGACTATTAGTAGGCACTTCTCAAGTGTGTTAAAAGCCATCCTTTCCCTAAGTGGGGAGTTTATAAAGCTTCCGGATCCTTCTGTTGAACCTCCAAATGATTACAAATTATGGTTTGGCAATGCATTGGGAGCACTAGACGGGTGTCATGTTGACGTCTCTGTTGTTCCGGTTGACCAAGGTAGGTATAAGAATAGAAAGCAAGATATCACCAAAACATTCTAGGTGTTGTTGACTGGAACATGAAATTTCTTTATGTTCTACCCGGCTGGGAGGGATCTACTTCTGACTCCAGAGTATTGCACGATGCAATGAGAAACGATCGTCAAGATGCATTTGTTATACCTTAGGGTATGACTAGTTTTTCTTGACATTTCGTTTCTTCTTCCTCCATGTCATTGTTAGCTAACACTTGTGCGCGTCGGTCCTAAACAAACGGTTTTTAACCCCTTTTCGCGACGACATTTGGAACCGTCGCTAAGTTAGTGTGTGCGATAGGGTGCCCTTCCCACACGACCTAGAAACCATTGAGGATATGGAACAGTGATCCAGAGGCCTTCTAAAATGTAATCGTGTGCGATGCAGCACACAATAAATTCTTTCGCACATGTGGTATCAATGATTAAGCGTTTCTAATGACGCGGTGAAACCATATAGTTTGTTGTAACGAACCGTTTGGGAAACTTTATGTAAGGCACACGGGCCAACATATGAACCGTGTGTGATTTGTGCCCTATCGCACACGAGTTTTCTTCGTAACCCGTCTACCATGCTAGACTCTATCGCACACGGTTGCCAACAATTACCGTATGCGATAATGTTCTATCACAAACGGTTCAGGAGCCCCTTCGCACACATACAAGTGTTGCAGACCATTTGTGATTTGTTGGGTATCACCGACGGTTGCCGCAAGAGTGACGTGTTCTTTTCGTTTGGGACCCCACACGTTTTCTGAAAAAATTACGACTAGGATTGTACTTTGCATTGGTCACGGTTTACTCCCAGTTCTCGTGTGCGATAACGCGATATCACATAGACCCTATGCACATGTAGTAGCGCTGCAAATCGTTTGTGATCTGTTGTGTATCACCGATGGTTTCACTACGATTGACGTATGCTTTCCGATGTGGATCGCGCACACTCATTTAGTTGAACCGTGTGCGGAGCAATTGCCAGGTTGAAACAAAAACATCCCATTTTGAATTGGCACGCAAAAAGCAAATTCACCACAATATTCAATTGAACAAATAGTGTCCACAGGAAGAACATTCATCAGATTTCGCAACAATTGCAATTGAACATACGGTAGCTAAATTCCAATGATTTGTCCACACGTATATGCATTACATAATTAATCATAGTGTATGAAATACGAAGACCTCATCAGATGGAAAACAATGGATCCATGCGTTATATGTTTAGCGGCTAACTTTTACTCAATGTTTTAGGAGAACGCATGCTGAAATCTTCATTATCACCAGTGAGATTGATGTAGTGATCCAGGAAGAAGTCGCTGATTAATCTCTGAACCATCAGCAATTCACCAGCCGGGAGCGGTTCAGGGGTCCTTGGTTTTAAGATGAGCTACAATATTTTTAAGATCAGAATGTGCCATATGAGTGGAGTAGAAGATATTAATTAACGATGCAAAAAAAGAAGATATTAATTAAGATGGACTTATTGGTACTAATTCGCGAGGATCGTCACAACTATCAGCAGATTTGCATATGGAGATCATGTGTCTGCAAATATAGTATCCACAAAGGTTGGTCCCTGCTTCTTGCTGAGGACACTGAAATTTTTTGTACAAAATTAGTCATGTATTTGTCCTGTTAGGAACAACCTAACCGGTGTTAGATGTATTATTTTTTCTTTGGACAAAATAGAAAGAAGTTTATTTAAAAGCTTGAACATTTGACTAGCGTAAGGAGAGGTATTTGCAGACTGTTGGATAAATTTTTCGAAAATAACGGATTTCGGTGTGTTACTAGAGAAATGATCTCGTGCTGCGGAGGTTGTTCCGTCTTGAATAGGTTCCCTGGTTTAGTTTTCCACAATGCGAGCACATTGCAAATGATGATGAATTTTGATAACATCAATTATTGAACCAGATATGAATGCAAATTAATTTCAATATCATAGAATTTAATACCTATCCAATAATTGTTGAAGATGCGTCAGATCCTGAGCGTTTGTTGACTCTCTGTGAGAATCGATATAGTAAATTGTGTTCTTGTTTGGAATAATGAATACTAATATCCAGTGATTGCTACATATTAAAAAAGCCATGAACTTATGAATGATGTCGAAATCTGAAAGACAATCAGTGTATGCGTGGTTGTTTATTTGACTTACCGTTCATGATATGGCCAAAGAAATGATTGTGCATGGGACATGTTTTCGAAGATACAGATGACTGTGTTAACGGCTCAGTCCCGTCGGTTCTTACCATCTAATGCTGTGCCATTTGCTAATGCAGGATCTATGAAATACACACTCTCTCTTTTTCTTCTCTGTGTGTTCAATCCTCTGAGAGGAATAAAATGCAGTTAGTTGTTTATCATTTACAACCTTGTATGGAGAAGTTGATCAGAGTTTGTTAAGTACTTACAAAATCAGGCATCTAACAAGAGTGGCATCGAGCACGTTGAAGTTGAAGAAGAGATGTAAGTCCTCGAAACTCACATTGATGGAACCAGCATCGTGTCGGAATTGATCTCTGTTGTAGTGGACTAGCAAACCATGATGACCTTTTGACATTTGATCCATGCAATATTCATGTAACTCGCGGCAACTGGAGTTGCACTCATCAAAGTATTCACCAACAAGAAATGGTTGGTCATGGACGTACTTGCGTGCTTGAAGTACAACTGCTTTACTTTTAGCAAGCAACAATTCTACTTCTTCATCATCCATGACGTCAGAAATAATATTACTCCCCGATTCAAACAAGTTGCTGTTAATTTGGTTCTGGGCGATTAGTGCTTTAAGTAAGAGGCAATCGTTCTCTTTCTTCTTCACTATCCCGGTGTGCTTCCTCATGGGTGTAGCTTTTTTGGCCACTTCCTTCTTGGTACTTGAAGCATTTCTGGCAGAACATATGGTTGGCTGCAAGGTAGACCGCCGAGCAGACGGTGAAGCTCGGACGGACTGCTTAGTAGACGGTTTATCTATGTTGGACCGCTGAGCTGGCGGTGCTGCTGTGACGGACTGCTGGGCTGTAGGAGCATAGGCATCGGACTGATGACCATGCATTGAAGCTATGTCGGGTTTCTGTGCAGGTGGTGCCAACTTGTCGGTGTGCTGAGGAGGCTGTGCCAATGCATTGGTTTGCTGAGTAGGAAGTGCTGACGCATTGGTATGTTGATCACGTGCCCGCGGATCGATGGACTGATGAACAGTCGGTTCTGAACCTACAAACTGCTTAGCAGGCGGTTCCGAAGCATCAGACTGCCTAGCAGTCTGTTTCACCAGGTTGGTCTGCTGAGCATGTGCTGCAGCTGGGTCTCCTCCCGCTGCTTCAGCAGTCGGCATCTGAACCGGTGGTGCGTCATCAGCAGTTGTAGGCCTTGCCATTGTCTGCTTTGGGGTAGAGGATGACATGAAATGTACGTCACAAAGTCAAGCCGGCTGATCATAGGTTGGTGCATCAGCCCGCGAGAGCTGTTGTGTCAAGGAGAGCGTCATCGTTTGAGTAAGCACATTTTAATGCACCTTCATAATGTGTAAGCACGTCCTTCAGTCTGTCTTTCATTCCATATAGATCAGATATAGCATCATCACGAGCAGTTGCAGTCTCAGTGTCGCTGGGGTCAGCTGATGCACAACTACTCTTGTGCAGTGTTATCGCACAATAAGCATCATCCTCCATGCCCGACCCCCTCCCATCTGCTGGCTATATGTCGATGTTAGAGTCTTCTGCATCATCATTGACTCCTCAATATCCTTTCAAACAGCCGGACAAATCTCTTTCTTCAACCTTTCATACAATGCATTCTGCTTCATTTCACTCCTTGCTTTTTTCATGCCGAGCCTCTTTTCTTTACTGAGTGTGAAAACCCTCTTGTGCGGGACATTAACAACTATACCCCTTACACGGCCAGGGGGCTCTTTTGTGTCCAGAGCAATGGACAGAATGTCACATGGCCCTGAGTTCCTGTAGAACCTTCCAGAGATCTTGGAAGCCTCTAACATCACTTCATACAGTTTGGCGTCACGTGCGTTTTCAAAGTAATAAGTTCCATCATCACGCCTTTTTGCACGTGCCCGCTAGTAGTCTCTGGCGCGTTCGCCTCTGATTTCACTAAAGGCCAGATTCCCACCCGCCGCTACTGCTTCTTTGTTCTCCTATTCCCATATCAGTTTCACGCCGTAGTATCCTGTCACACCCATACAGTGGGGGTGTATGTTCTTCTTCTGAAGTTCCGATTGGTTGAAACTCTTCTCACCAAACTCTTTAGTTGTCCTGACCCTTTTGAATTCTGCCTAGTCTGCTTTTGTAATTTGGGGGTATGTGGGGATTGGGTCCTTGCCTTCTGTCAAGCACTTCTTGTACAACATGTGCTTCTAGTTTCTCCAAGCATCCCTAGCCTTCTTCAGTGCAGCGTGTTCCACCTGCATTCTCCACTACTCTGGAACGTTGAAGTGATCCATGATCTCCCGGACTATCCTTCGCCGTGTTTCTGTGTCAGCCTTCTGAAACCCCGGCAGATTAATGTTGAGCCTTGCCCTGCCAACAAATCCACACACACTCCTGAACCTCATGCGTGCTTTATCTTGTTTAATTGGAGCCCATGACTTTAAATCAATCTCGGTTACTTCATATACACCTTTAGGCTGGTGTGTGGGCTTCCTTGGAGCGTTCCTCCGTGTCCTGACCGGAAGGGTAATTGTTGCAGCTCTATCCCGTTCAAGACTACTTGATCCCTCACAATCTGCTAAAGACCTAGGGTTGTCCGAATCAGATGAAGATACATAGCCTGAATGAGTGCTTTCGTTGCTACTCGGCATCTACAGAGAACACATGGAAACTCAGGAAAGGAGGATAAGCATAAAACTAACAACTTGGTATCAAGCTTTCTAAACATGCCATGCAATAATTTAGAAAATGTACGGCTAATTTGTTAAGTTTGTGTGACTCGGGCGCTCGCGATATGTAAATATGCAGTAACTTATTAGAACAAATACAACTTATATGTAGTAAGGAAGGTAGATAATGAACACATATACACTCTTCGTTATTTTATAGCCAATTTGGGAACATACGGAATGAAATTGGAAGAGGGATTGCGAGGAAATATGCCTCACCGCGATGGAGAGCAGTAACTAGCAGGCTTCTTAATGCAAACCCAGCTGGACCACAGGAGAGTCGAGGGTTACTGCATCAATATGCTCGAGGGTGGCTGGCGAGCAAACGAAGACGGTGAGGCGCGGTCCGCCGCGTGTTGGGAACGGCAGTGGAGGTAGGCTTGACGCCGAAGAGCGGGCACACGACTGGGGTGAGCACGGCGGCACCGGAGAGGGTTCTGCTATGGACCTGGGGAAGGGGGGGGGAGCTGGCAAAGGAGATTGGGTGGACCAGTTGAGTGAAACGCGGGCGGGCGGTGGGGGGGTGTTGGGGACTCCGGGTGTTGGCGGCCTAGGTGAAAAGGGTGAAAAATATCCCCGGTCGCCGCACGCGCGGAAAGGCCTATGCAAACGGTTGCCTCTTAGCGCTCGTGTGCACAAACAGAATAATTTCGTTTGAAATGAAGACGTACTAATTTTAAAATGAAGACGTGAGTTCATCGTTTCGCCTCTAAATTTTTTCCACGTAAACCAATCACAATTTTACCACGGGTTTGATTTTCTGGCGCATTTAAGGTATCGTGTGCTATATGTAAGATATTTTTTTGGCATTTACCGTGCATGTTGGCATATAAATCAATTCCTAGCCGGACTGCATTTCTTGTCGAAAGGGATGAGGATTGCCGTTCGATCTGGGAGCATCCAATGGTGCAGACGTACGATCCGTGGGGTTTGGGTTTGGCCAATCAGAACGCACGACTCACATCGCGTGCGCAGCATGTTGTGGTTCTAAGCCTGACAGTAGTGTAAGGGGGTAGTAATGGAGAGGCAAGATCCTAGTTATGAAGTAGTTGTAAGCACACAAGGTTTATGAGTTCAGGCCCTTCTCGGAGGAAGTAACAGCCCTACGTCTCGGAGCCCGGAGGCGGTCGACTGGATTATGTGTGTATGAATTACAGAGGTGCCAACCCTTTACACTGAGGACGGGGGTGGCTTATATAGAGTTTGCCAGACCCCTCCGGCCCTCAGTTATGCAGGGTTTAAAGTACATTAAGGTTGGGCGTTACTGGTAACGCCACTAATAAAGTGTTATAAAGATCATAAAGGCTACTTAATGTCCGACAGTTAGCGCGCAGACCGTCTTTAGATCTCCTGGCCGTCGAGTGGGCGAATCTTGGTCGAGTGGTAGGCTTCACGGTCGAGTGTCTTCGAGTTCGTCGAGTGGATCACTTTCAAGTCGATTGAAAGGTGATTTCTTCTAGGGATGTCCTTGGGTAGGGTAGTTTGGACTGGTCCATGACCCTACCCTAGGTACATAACTTCATCATTAGCCCCCGAATGGATCGAGGTTTGAGTGGAGAAGGAGTTGAGCATTCTTCCAACCCATCCTTCGTGTCATGAGTATATCTTGTTTTGGATCAATGAACCTGGGCGTCGTACCAACTTCTTTTCTGGTCGCCTTGATCCATTCATAATTTTCTTTAGTCGAGTGAATTTCTTTACTTATAGATTCCCGAGTGGTTGCGTGGAGGAGATCCTCCGTCTAACGAGTTGTTCTGCTGCCCGCGGATTTCACGGGATTCGAATTTCGGGAAGCGCGCGGGACGGGGGAAGCCGCAGTAATCGGATGGGATAGAACGGAGCCTCCTCGATCTCCGCGCCACCTTTTTCGCCACGTATCGCGTGCGCGACTGTTGCGTGATTTGATAGGATCGCCTGGGCCTACAGGTCAGTCACTCGGAAGCGACCCCATATAAGCTGCCGGCCCAAGGCTTTTGAACAGTGCGCCTTCACTTTTCCCCTTCCTTCTCGAATTCTTCCGCCACCTCTGCTCTCGTCTCAGCGTTGCCGGCCTGTTCGAGCTTCGTCCGCGGCGATGGTGAAGGAGAAGACGGCGGCCCTGGAGCGTGCGAAGAAAGCGACGGTGCAGGCGAAGGCAAGGAAGTCCAGTCGGGGCGGATCTTCTTCGAGGTTCGCTCTGCCGAAGGACTGGATCCAGGGCGATTGGATGCCTTCGGCGATTCGGCAAGATGACATCGATGATCTAATCGATGGGGGGTTCATTCCCCATGAATCTGCGCGTCTCCAGGGGAACGAGATCGAACCTCAGCCTCGCGAGGGTGAGTGCGTCCTCCTCACCACTCACGTTGACCGCGGATTTTCTCTGCCTCCTCATTCTTTCTTCCGGAGCTTCTTGAACTTTTTCGGAGCGCAGCTCCATCACTTTACTCCAAATTCCATTGTGTATCTTGCTGCCTTTGTATCTGTACACCCATTGGGTGTGTCGATTGGATTTTTTTGGACTAGTGGGGGCACGCTGAGTGCACCCACTGGGTGTAGTCCCCGAGACTACGATGGGCTGCTGGCAGTCGACTGTAGTCTTTATATTGTGCTGCTTCACTCGAATTTCTTCACTCGGTCTGGTCAGGCCATTTCGAATGGAATCTTGGAACCAGTGGGGGCACGCTGAGTGCACCCATTGGGTGTAGTCCCCGAGACCATGGTCGACTGCTGGCAGTCGACTAAGGTCTGAAGAACCTTTTTTTTGCAGATCATGGTGAGATTATAACCTCTTAGTCTCTTTCGGTCGACTGGTCGAGCCGAGTCGGTCAAACCAGTGGGGGCACGTTGAGTGCACCCACTGGGTGTGGTCCCGAAGACTACTGTTAGATATTTTTGATTCGATTGTAGTCTTAGAAATGTTACGATTTTTCTCTTAGTCGCTCGGAGGCAACCTATCTTTGACGTCTGTCGACTGACTCTTCGCAGAAATCCTGCGAGCTTGTGGCTCGCTATACTGAATTGGAAAACAAACAGATCCAGCTCAACCTCGACTTGAAGCTTGCCCAGGAGAACTTGCAGAAGGCGAGGGACGAAGCGCAAGGTATGGCTGGTGAGAACTTGACGACTGTCTTACTTTTCTGCCCATTCCTGATGCTGACCCTGTTGATGTTTTGCAGATAAAATGGAGGAGGCTCTCAAGAAGAAGGACCATGACCTTGCCGAGGCGCAGAAGGTGGCTTTGGACAAAACGAGGCTTGCGGAAGAAAAGCTGGCTTCAGTCGGTAATCTCGAAGAGGAGAACTGCAAACTGAAAGCTGCTCTCGACGCAGCCAACAAAGAGGCCAGCCGTCTGAAGAATGACAAGATAGCTCTGAATGACAAGGCAAGTGAACTGGCGGGGAAGAGGAACGATCTGGAGGCTTATCTGGGTGAGCTCGCCAAGAAGTTATTTGTCATGCTTGAGGGTAATCACTCCTACCCGACTGACTTGTTGTCATCAATCCATTGTAGAGCCACTGACTTATCTTTGAATTGTGTTTACAGAATTCTGTCAGAACTTCGAGGAGGAGACAGTCGAGTGGAGACGAACTTGGACCCCATTCATTCTCCGGTGAAGGATGAGGCTGCTATGAACGTGCTCCAACTGGAGTCTCGTATTGCTGGAGTGGTTGACTACCTTGCTCGACTGAAGGTTGCGGCGTCGCGGATCGACACGGCGCTCTGGCCTGGAACGACGCTTCAAAATGACCTCGAGTCTCTGATGACTCGACTGAATGAAGTTCCAGGTCGAGTGCAGGAATGGAAGAAGTCTTCTGCTAGGTGTGGCGCCGATGTCGCTCTGTCCTTGGTCCGTGTTCACTGCAAGGAGGCGCGAGAGGAAAAGCTGGCGGATCTCCAAGTTACCAATACCAGGAAGCACAACTTTCAGTCTTTCATGGAGACCTTCATTGCTGCTGCCACTCGGATTGCTGACGGGATTGACCTGGACCAGTTTGTCGCGCCCTCTAGTCCAACACCTGAGGAGTAAAACTTCTATGCTTCGCTTTAAATTTGCCTCGGAATGTCGAGTGATGGTGTAACCGTTAAACTTCTTCGGACTTGATGCTCGAATACTTTTGATCTGCCGTTTGGAACCTTGGGATTTATCCGAACTTGGTTTGTTTCTGAATATGCTGGTGTTTCCTTCCGACTGGAACTTGATTTTACTTGGAATACTCTTTGTGCTTGGAACGCAGCTCTGAGGTGGAGAAAGCTTAGGCGAGTACTGGACTGTAGCTAAGCCCCCCGAGTGGGAGGATCGCTCACCACTCGGTAAGATTTTTTAAACTTAGGCAAGTACTGGGACTGCAACTAAGCCCCCGAGTGGGAGGATTGCTCACCACTCAGTAGGATTTTGTAAACTTAGACGAGTACTGGGACTGCAGCTAATCCCCCGAGTGGGAGGATTGCTCTCCACTTGGTGGGATTTTTCAAACTTAGGCGAGTACTGGGACTGCAGTTAAGCCTCCGAGTGGGAGGATTGCTCACCACTCAGTAGGATTTTTTAAACTTAGGCGAGTACTTGGACTGCAGCTAAGCCTCCGAGTGGGAGGATTGCTCACCACTCGGTAGGATTTTTTAAACTTAGGCGAGTACTGGACTGCAGCTAAGCCCCCGAG